>NC_063208.1:0-255000 GCF_017589495.1 Alosa alosa
AGACCTCCTCATACGCACCACCTTCACCCGTCACTTACAACCACCACCCCCTAAAGAAAACTTACACTTCACCCCTCACCTATTCATCACTAATATCCATAGTCACTGTTCTGCACCCACTAATCCACTAAACTTAGACACTCCCAACTTAGTATATGCGATCACCTGCACTCTCACTGTCACATGTTGTACATCGGGAAACTGACATACACTTCGCGTCATACCTCAAACAACATCTGCACAACATACATAAAAAATACACTCAACACTTATTTCGTCACACATTTCCAGACGCACAACATCACACATTTGAGGGTCTGTGGCCTTGAAGGGAATCCAGGCTGGACAACTTTACAGAGGAAAAGAGCAGAGAGATTGTGGATTTTAAAACTTCAAACATTACACCCACAAGGTCTTATTGAAAAATTAAATTAAAGTTTTAAACCACTCTGTGTCCTTTTTACAGCCTCTCTTTTTTATTTCCTTTTTAACTTTTATTTTATTCTGTTTTATTTAATTTATTTGACTTTTAGATGGGATTAGTGGGGCGGGGACAACTGGCCAGTGCATAATGGTCCAAACAACCACTCACCAAAACAAATTTTAATTCTAATTTCCTAACCCTAACCCTAAACCCTAACCTAACCCGAGTGTATTTCAAGGAGACAGACACTCATGCCTTACTACAGAAGTCTTCATATCATCCCAAACACACCTTTAGGGGTATCATTAAATCTCAGTTAATCAGATTTCGTCACATCTGCTCCTTGGAGGATGATGTAGAGTCAGCAACTAACACACTCTTTGCAGCTCTCCATCCTAGGGGGTACTCGCGTTGCTTCCTGAGACATATCAAAGCAGAGGTCAAACACTCCTTTGACCAATACAGATGGGTGGAGGATGGATATAGACTGATCCCCTTTGTTCAGACTTACAATTCACATCTTTTCGCCGTTAACAGACAACTCAAACACAATTTTAGTATTCTACAGGACCAGATACCTGGTTTTAAAGACTTTAGACTTATTTCGGCCTATCGCAGGAACCGCAACTTACAGGACATACTGGTACACACTCGCTTTAGCAGACCGGAGAGAGTAGAGCCCCCTTTTCTTTCATTAACATTCCTCCACAACCCAGTGTCAGGTAGGGGTTTGCCCATAACTCAAAACATCAGCCCTGATACTGAGAATGTGGTTTATGCGGTGAAGTGCTTGACTTGTGGGGCTCTGTATATCGGAGAGACTAAACACTCCATACGGGTCAGATGTAAACAACACCTTTATTGCATTAGGCGACAGAAGAACAAGCTGTTGTACCATCATTTTCAGACACATTCAGTGGAGCAACTTAGGATCATTGGGCTTCAATCGGACCGGGGGTGGAGCCTTAGAGACAGACAAAAATGGGAAAGGCACTGGATTTTGAAACTTAACACTCTTCAACCATGGGGTCTGAATGAAAGGTGGTCCTAACATCTGGTGGTCGCTACATCTGTTGAACATCTTTAACACTTTCTGAATTTGCAGGTCTTGTCAACTGTGGTATTTGCTCTAGTAAAATGGTCTGTTGGTTGGACTCTCCTGGTCTCTATGCTATTCTTGTGTCCTGTTCGGAGGGTCCTTTGTGGCTCCTTTTGCCTGGTTAGCTGGGGATTTTGGGTGTATAATTTGTCTGGGATTTTATTGTTGAACATCTAATGGGACTTTTTGGCATCCTAAAACATTTAAAAACTTACCACAAAAAAAAAAAATGAGATTACTAAACAAATAACATGAAGTTGAATAAAGGTATACTTTGTGTTTGGATGCTTTAGCTTTTAATTAGTCCTCCGTCAATGATTATCCCTAACCTTTTTTCTTCTTTTGCTTAGTTTTTTTTATGTTTTTTAATCATATCCCTAACCTTAACCCTAACCCTCTGCCTTATGTTAACCCCTTATTTTCTGTTGCTTTTTATGTTAAAACCCTACTACACCTCTAAACCTTTACCTTAGTTGGAGCTCTAACCCCAACTTTTGGACTTTGGCATATTTTCTAGCCTAGATAACATGAGTGGTCATAGTGCAGAGGATTCACCTGAGACTAGCACCGGGAGGGCCAGGGTTCACATCCTGGCTTCGCTGCTAAACATTTAAAATCAATTAAATAACATGTCTACTTTTTAATTAGTAAACATCTAAAACCTCTCTCACATCTCTAACCTTAACCCTATTGAAATGTCAACCCTAATCTTGGGGCTTCTTGCCATACTTTCTATTTCAGGAATGGGGCAGGGATTAGTACAGGGGATTCACATGAGACTCTGACCAGGACGGCCCGGGTTCACATCCCGGTTCCCCCGTATAGATAGTCGAAGTTTAGATAAATAACATTCCCACTTTCTACCAGTAAAGGGGGTATGGACCTACAGGTTCCCTTCCTTTCAAGACTTAACCTCTCTTTTTTTCTTATCTTACATATTTTCTGTTTTCTAATTTATATTGTAACCCAACCCTAGGTTCCCCTTTTTCTCTCCCCCCCCCCTTTTTTATTATCTTTAGATAAATCCCATTGAGGTAGTGACCCTATTGTTGGGCTTTTTGTCAGGTTTTCCCAGAAACATCACACAGTGGGACATGGCCTAGAGGATTCACATGAGACTTCAGCTGGGGCGACCAGGATTCACATCCCGACTCCTCTGAGTAAAGTTTAAGAAGACTAATTAAACAACATTTCCACTTGTAGCCAGTACATGGGGCATTGATCTCAATGCTCCCCTCTTGCCTAAATCTAACCATTTCCTAATTCTAACCCCAACCCGACTCTGGGGTCTTCCCCTCTGATCTGGGGGTCCTGGTAAAGGATAAACCCTAACCTAACACGCCAGTGCCTCTCCCCCCAACATCACCGTCCATCTCCTTCAAAAACTGGACTTCCTGAAAGATAAGAGAAAACAATTAAAAATTAAAACATCAACCAACATCATTTTTCTAAGATACATACTCACCCAGAACATCTAAAAAATGAAAATACTTACCTGAACCAACAAAACTACTTCTAAACATTAAACATCAATTAACACCATGTTTCTTAGTAAAATATTTACCCAGCACATTCATAAAAGTATTAATTACTTACCTGGATCAACAAAACTATTTCCAAAACGAATTTATACTTACCTGGATCAATATAAAATCATTAAACAGTACCTTCAAAAAACAACGGTTTAAAGGTTAATAATTCCCCTACACACACAAAATACAAAATATAAATATTTATAAAGTATTCTATACTTACCTGATTGAATTAACAAATCAATGACTTTGTTATACCTCAACAAATGCATCAAAAACCAAACATCGAGAAAACCCGTCAGAGGCTATAAAAGGAGGTGCAGACCGATTTGGCCTCAGTCTAGATCTAGACACCGAAGGGTGAACATCATCAACAGAGCCTGCCTCAATTCACTACTTGAAAAAAATCGATATTCAGTTCAAGCTTGCCACTTGAGAAAGATATCAGTAGATATCGAAACGTCGTGGATACGCTTGAACGAAAAAAATGACAGTAAACAATGAATGGACAAGAGTCCATTATAGGAGAGGACGCATGGTCCCTCCTAGACAACAAAATTCAACAAACTATGACAATACTAGACAACATGACATAACAAACTATGACAATACTTACCTTAGACGCAGACGTTGGATCGATGTGGCTTCTGATGGAAGGAGTGTGGACAATCCCCATTGCCATTTTAACCCTTTAGGTAGGGAGGGGTGTTAATACCAAATACCACAATAGCCCTGATTTCCTGATGCAACAAGATGTTTTAAGCACTCCTGTGTAATTTTTTTGAAATTTTCTTCCAAAACCCCCTACCCCCAAAATTACTTTTTTAACCCTGAAAATGCGTGTTTTTTGCCATATTTCACAACTTTTCCACTTTTGGCCTATTACAACCGACAAATATTATCATGTTGGACCATTTAATGATCTCACATGTGTCATGTTATATCGTAAGAGTACTTTGCACAATGAAAAGTACATCCCAATCTCCCGTTTTTGGAAAACTAAATGTTGACAGGTATGTAATAAACCCGGGTCCAGTAGACACAAACACCTCATATCTCATATGTAATAGTTATGTGTGTGGGGGGGTATGTTCTTCACAGAAAATGAGCCAAGGTCAATGAGTTTGAGTTAGAAGAAATAATAAATAGCATAATTTTACCAGACATTGAAAACGGGTCCCACAGATCCGAACATCTTACAAGGGTTACAAGAGTGACACCATGATAAAACAATAGTGATAAACCATGAGGTGTCTGTACTGACATCTGTAGCTGAAGCCTTGTTAGCACAGTAGGTAGCACATCAGTCTCGTAATCTGAATGTTGTGAGTTCAACCCTCACACGGGGCATCAGGGACGCAGCTCAGGCGAGGAAGTAAGGACTCTAAGGGCCCAGCACTGACAGGGGGCCCCGAGAGGGCCCAGAATTATTGTCTGTCTGAGGGGCATGGTGCTTATTTATCAACTAGTGATAAACCATGGTTACCATGGTTACAAAAAACCATGGTCAAACTATAGTCATGGTTACCCAAAAAACATGAAATCGAAAAAACATGGTTAATTTGTGTAAGGGCAGCCTGGGCCCTAATTCCACCCTCATCAGAGCCGTGGTCCTGAGCTTTTCCACCCTCATCAGAATGGTTGTTATTTCTCTACCAATGCTGAAATACTTTAAATCAGTGAAGGCAACCAACCATTGTCTACATTTCGTACTTTGTCTCTCTATGTTTTCTTCCTTCTTTTTTGTTAGAGCCTCTCTGTCTCCTCTGTGTGTGTTAGAGTACATGTGTGTGTTTGTGTGCATGTGTGTGTGTCTATCTCCTCTGTGTGTGTGAGTACATGTGTGTGTGTGTGTCTGTGTGTGAGTGTGTGTAAGAGTACATGTGTGTGTGTGTGTACATGTGTATGTGTGTGTGAGTTGGACTTCTGGTGTACATGTGTGTGTGTGAGTTCGTCCTGTCTGACTTCTGGTGTTTGGTGTGATATTACGGTTCCCCTCCCTGCTTATCACGCCTCAGTGTTCTCTGAGTGTGTGTGTGTGTGTGTGTGTGAGAGAGAGAGTGATGAGGAGCTGTGATCCACACTCCAGGTGAGATAAACCCTAAAAATACCTCTGAGCTCATCAGACAGCTCTCTCTTTATTCTTGCTCTCTCTCACACACAGAGGAGACAGAGACACACACACATACTGTCTTATACTACCTGACTGGGACCCATGACCAGCAGGTGCATGGTGAGTACCAGCCTTTCTGAAGGTGCTAGAGTTAAAGTTTCAACAGCTTTGATTCACCTACACCCCTGTTGTAGCAAAGATCACTCACTGGGTGAAAAGGCTCTGAATCAGGGGATATACTGACCGGATATTTTTTATGACATGCAGCATATCAGCATCTTTGATCATATCCTGAGTTTTTAAGAATCAGTGAAAATATTGATTTATTTTGACTCCTGATATGCCAATGAGATATCAGGGGTATGCATACCAAAATCACAAGTCACACACACCATTTCTGGATATCTTTGGGTAGGTCTCCATCCTTGGATAGGCTTAGGCTATCATATTAGATAGCCTAGGCCCAAGATCTGCCTAATTAAGTCACGCATGCCCTACGCCCAAAACCATAAAAACATCATAAAAAAACCCCATAAAACATCACTGATAAGCTATTTGCCGTTTGATTTCTATCTAATTTCGGGACATTCAAAAATAGACTATTTACAGTGTAAAGACTACCTTTTTCAGGTCAAGGCTAGCCTACTTACCTTATTATTTTGGTTATGGTTCAATTTCAATGATATCTTTGAGATTTTATAGTTGCTATAGTCTGTAGGTCTAGCCTACTTTTTATGTATAATATGCATGAGATCTGTTGGAGGAATAAAGTCCACATTTTAAATTATCTGCTTTCCCCTTGTCCCCAATGCTGTCTGCCAAAACGAATTCGGTTCAGCTGGAGTTGCCACATAACAACAATACAAAGTTAAATTTAACAGTAGCCTAAACAATTTGAAGTAGGCCTACATTAAGAAGAATAGCAATAATAAACAACAATTCAATCAATAGCAATCAATCAATATAATGAAAATAAATACATACTATATGCTACAAACCATAACACATAAGAAAGGCTTATTAAACTTGTTAAAGTTGAGCATCTATAATTTCATACTATTTTAACATTACAAGCTTCCTTGTGGGCCAACGTAACAATGGATCAATCATGTTGTAACTTGTCTATAAAACGTGGGTGACTGATAAACCAATGTTGATTTAATTAAGGAACAAGGCTTCAAATGAAATTGACGTCAAACTATATGAGAACCAATAATGTTAATAATCAGAATAGTAGTAATAGCCCACTTGGCTACTATGTTTTGACACTTCTACAAAATCAGTTTGGTAGTCATTTTAATGTAACTATACAGGCCTAATTATTTCCACGATTTATTATGCTTTGCCTCTCGATAAGCGCATGCGCACACACAGCATACCCATCCCCCACCCCTGACTGACTTTTCAACGAACTCCTTGACACTGGTGGTGACTTCAACCGTCACTTTTCTGTCATGCATCTGACTGCAAGCTGTACAAACTCTGCCGTCATCATATCCAAGGTAAGAACTACAGTACTTTTGTATGCCAATTGAAAACTGGAATTAATTAGGAAAATACTGTTTTTAGCATTAATGTTAACCAAAACCGCTTTGTTAACCGGTCATGTTAGAATCAGCTAACGTTAACGTTTGCTAGCTTGCGAGCTAACATCGCTAACGTTAGCTGCTAGCTGTTAACGTCAACTTTTCCAATAACTAACTTTACCATTGTGTGGAATATCTGGAATGGTAGTAATATCATATTCAACAATAAGTCTGTCTGAGATTTCGTTATGGATGTAAAGTTTTAGTTTGAATGAAATGGCCAAGGCTATCAGGCACGAGTAGGTTAGCTAACCTAGTGCTAGCTATAACTTCTAGAAGCTACATTTATAGTGGCTGCTAATGACTATGCAGGCTAACGTGAACAGGGGGTTGACGTACCTCAATATGATGCCGACAAGTGAAGGGATCTTTAGTTTGTGAAGGGTAACGTATAGTGTTATATTAAGTCATCCTTACACCAGAAGACTTGACCAGGTTTGGGTAAGATTATTGAAAGATTGTAGTCTTTTGAGTAAAGCTTGAAAGCCAAATCTTGTCAAAGGTTTCTGATGTATGGGTAGCATTAGGCAAAATGTTCTTCATTTCATAGCCCTTATTTGGTTGTACCTGACTTGTGCCAAGGCATGTGTTTATTTAAGATGCATGTGAGGGCATTAGTGCTTCAGTGATAGTCTTTTCACGTTATGTGTAAGCTTATTTTGCAAATTATTAATCTTAATTTCCCTCTGTTCTCTGTTTGCAGGCAGTGAGTGAGGACTGCTTCCCTGAGAACACTGAGTGCATTCTGAAATATTCCAAATGTGTGCCACTTCCATACAAAAGAAGTTTCAATCCCGCAAGAGAGTTCACTCACCAGGTAGAGACAGACAGACAGACACACACACGTAGAATAGCAAATAACATTATAATTTGTGTGCATGTATTTGTGTCTGTTGCTGTGTTTAGTTTATCCCCTTTTTTCATGTGTCTGTTTGTTGTTATGACTGTAGTGGGCTCCATCAACAGACCAGGGCAAAGTCGGTCTGTCCTGCTACTACTACATGCTACTTGACTATGTCTGGAAGCCATGGCTGCTGCCCTCAACATGTTGTAAGTGTTTGTGTGTTTTGAATGAGGGCTATGTCACTGTGCACACTCTAATTTGTTTGACAAATGTGCAATGTAATGCATTATTAATACAGGAACTAATCATCGTTATTGTCATTTTTAATAATAGTCTTGAATTTTGAAGTTTAGCCATGTTTACCATTATGTTGGTGGTAATGTAAATAATGTGTTGAATATGCCAAACTGAGCATAATCATAATTTAGTTAAATCTTATTTTCTATTTACAGAAACTGAAACCCTCACAAATAAACTGATATCAATAATTAACATTGATGGTGATGGTGGCAAGGGTGCCTTCATAAGGTAATTATCATTTTTGTTTGAACACCTGATTGACTTACCAACTTATTTTTTAATGTTTGATTTTTATCTTAATCAACAATAACATAATGTATAGCAATTGCTGTTTTATTTTTTTAGGTGCCATCCAGCAAGTCCCAGCCTGGAGCCAGAGGCTGGCACTGCACGTCAGATGGGGGAGGATCTGTTAGGCATCAGAAAGGTGGTTTAAGCAAGAAGGAAAGAGCTTCTGCAGACAGTGTTGCAATTAGGTATGATACTTTTGGAAATTGATCTTAATGCCTTAATAAAAAAAAAATAGGAAAAATCCAACCTTTAAGGACAGCAATTTTCTTTGTGAATGAATAATGTATCGTAAATAAATAAGTGTTCCTTAAAGGTTGGATTTTCTCATTTTTTTTTATTAAGGCATTAAGATCAGATGGTTTTTAAATGTATGTGTATGCTAAGGTTATGTAAACTTATGAGCACAACTGTAATCCATTACTTCTAACTATTGCACCTGACGTCTAGGCTGCTATTGTGGGTTTGCTTTTATTTGTCACACAAGCTGAGTTAATTATATTCACGGACAGGGTCAATTGTAACATATACTTTCTTTCTCTTTTTACAGACACCTGACTTTTACTGCCAAAGGGACCATCAGAGCACCTCTCCCTACCATCTATACCAGAAGAGTACGGACAAGGGCCCAAAATGTTTTAAAGGACGTTGCACGCCCAGACCATGGACTGTTTAAACCACTGTGGTCAAGCAGAAGTCTCTGTTCTCACTCGAGGCAGGTCATTGAGAGGGGGCGAGTGTCACTGCGTAAGCCCCCTACTGCAGGCGAGAAAGCCATGTTGATTTGAATATTGATTGATAAATACAATAAAGGCCATGTAACAAATTTTTTTGCCTGTCGTACAGTATATGAATTTTCATGGTAAAGTAAAATAAGTCATTGGGATTTAGCAGGTGTAAGTAAATAATGTAATTAAGTATATGTAAAATTAATGTGAAATATTATTTAAGTTAAAGATGCACAATAAGCTCAGTGATGGTTATGTACTATCTCACATTTAAAACCATTACATAAATCACCATATATAAATCACATGATTCATTTAAAAAATAAAGGCATAAAGCCTATCGAAAAGCAAATAAAGGCATACACATAAATGCCTGCAAAATTAGCTGTGTCTGGCAGTATATGGGCTGTATATGTGTAGTCCCATGTTTGACATATCAGGGGGTATATGGGAACAAGAACAAGAGGTGTCCGGTGTCATATAAGTGGCTAATACTTGAAACATGGATCATATCAGGTGAGAATATGAAGTCTGGATATCTTGCATGTCGTCGCAGTCCCATTCAGGACTTTTGATATGCTCCTGATATGGCAATTGGCACTAAAATATCAGGAGCATATCAACCAATATATTTCCTGATATTACACATATCAGGAAATATATCACTATGAATATTCCCTGATTCAGAGCCTTTTCACCCAGTGACTTGATGTAACTCCAACTTTTGCACATCTCCATAGAACTTTTTATTTGTTATTTTTAATTTCTCCTCCATCTACCCATGTCCTTGATTGCCTAGCCTTTCTGCCCCCCCCCCCACCCCCAACACACACACAAAAAACACACACACTTACATCATCACTGTCATCACCTCACATACATACAGCACACTGCTTGCTACAGTAAGCCTCCTCTACATACTTGCTGCACACTGCCCCCCCTCCCTACATACACAGCACATTGTCTTCAGGATCTTCTCCAACACACATCCTCTACATACTTACAGCACACTGCCCCCACCTACCAGCATTCAACACGATAGTACCCCTCACCTTGGTCACAAAGATGAAGGCCTTAGGACTGAACACCACCCTGTGTCACTGGATATTTGACTTCCTCACCAACCGTTCACAAGTGGTTAGAGTGGGGGGTCTGACATCTGACTCATTAACCATCAGCACTGGTGCTCCCCAAGGCTGTGTTTTGAGTCCACTGCTGTACAACATATACACACATGACTGCAAAGCCAACAGTAGTCATACCTCCATCATCAAGTTTGCAGATGACACAGTGATCTTGGGCCTGATTAGTAACAACAATGAACAGCTGTACTTGGATCAGGTTGATGAGGTGGCACAGTGGTGTCAATCTAACAGCTTGACACTGAATATCAATAAAACCAAGGAAATGGTAGTGGATTACAGAAGGCAGCAGCAGAACTACAGTTACACCCCAGTAATGATCAGCGGGCAACCTGTAGAGAGAGTCACAAGTTTTAAATACCTTGGTGTCCACATTACTGAAGACTTAACATGGACTGTTAACACTCAATATGTTCTGAAAAAGTCCAGACAACGACTCTACTTCCTTCGTCAGCTAAGGAAATTCAAAGTTTCTACATCCATCATGAAGGCCTTCTACACTTCAGCGGTTGAGAGTGTTCTAACTGGTAGCATCATCACCTGGTATGGGAACTCCACAGTTAGAGATTGTAGTACTCTGCAGAGAGTAGTGCGCTCAGCTGAACGTACTATAATAACTCAACTTCCTGCTCTACAAGATATCTATTCCAGAAGAGTACTCCTAAGAGCTCAAAAGATTCTGAAGGACTCTTCTCATCCTAACAATGGATTATTCCTACCGCCGCTGAAATCAAGAAGACGCCTATGTAGTCACAAAGCCAGAACTGAGAGACTCAGGAGAAGTTTTCATCCCCAGGCCATCCGAACTCTGAACTCGCACTATACTGACTCAGCACTCATGACCCCCACACACACACACCTACAAGACTTTTAGCACTTTTACATCCCTCACCCTATGCTATATATCTTTTATTTATTTTCTTATTTCATCACACGTCAAAACACACACACACACACACATATCTGACTTTCTCCAACTTTTGCACATCTCCATAGAACTTTTTATTTATTATTTTTGATTTCTCCTCCATCTACCCATGTCCTTGATTGCCTAGCCTTTCTGCCCCCTACCCCCCACCCCACCCCACCCCCAACACACACACTTACATCATCACTGTCATCACTTCACATACATACAGCACACTGCTTGCTACAGTAAGCCTCCTCTACATACTTGCTGCACACTGCCCCCCCCCCCTACATACACAGCACATTGTCTTCAGGATCTTTTCCAACACACATCCTCTACATACTTACAGCACACTGCCCCCACCTACACACTACACACACACACACACAGTCACTGCTCCACTCCCCTCCCGCCCACACACACATCTTCACTATCATCACTCACATACATCATACATACAGTACTCTGCTTGCAATAGTAAGTCCCTTCACCATACTTGCAGTACACTGCCCCCTCTCCCCCTACACATACACAGCACATTATTTCATCAGGAAGCTTCTCCAACACACATCCCCAACATACTTACAACACACTGCCCCCAATACACAGCACATTGTCTCATGAGGAAGCTTCTCCAACACACATATTGCACACTGCCCTCTCCCCACATACACAGCACACTATCCCATCTCCCGTCATCCCCCCAACACACACACCAAGACCCCTGGCAGTTGGGTTAGCCCCTTGAGCCGTGGATCTGCCCAAGGTTTCTTCCTTGGTAAGGGAGTTTTTCCTTGCACTTTTTACCCCACTTTGCACAAATAGGCTGACACCAGACATAATTTCACTGCATTTCTTACTTCCAGTAACTATATGCATGTGACAATAAACTTCCTTGTATCCTTGTATGTTTCCTCGATAAGTCAGATTAAGATTACTTAACATTTTCAACACTCACGAGGAACTGAGAAGTGGACATCATGGGGACTTATGATGTCATCAGATTGTGCGCTGTTTGGTCTGTGTGTAACCTGATGGGGACTAAAAGCAAGAATACCAAGCAAGAACTTTTGGATTAAATGTTTAATAAAGAATGTATCTGTTCCAGCAAAATGAAAATCAGAACAGTTCTATGCAGACAGGTTTTGTGCAATGAATGCTTGTTTATCAGGTCTGAACAAAAAAATACGCAAGAGCATGTTAAATGTAAACCAATGTGATGTAAACCAATGTGATGTAAAAAAATACGCAAGAGCATGTTAAATGTAAACCAATGTGATGTAAAAAAATACGCAAGAGCATGTTAAAAGTAAACCAATGTGATGTAAAAAAATACGCAAGAGCATGTTAAATGTAAACCAATGTGATGTAAAAAAATACGCAAGAGCATGTTAAAAGTAAACCAATGTGATGTAAAAAAATACGCAAGAGCATGTTAAATGTAAACCAATGTGATGTAAAAAAAAAATACAGCACCTGATAGATGGATGCCTGCGACCCATTTCAAAACGTTAGAACCTAAAACCTCTGTGCAGACTTGTGCAATGGTGCAACAATGAAAACTAAAATAGTTCTGGAAGAACCTAAAACCTCTGTGCAGACTTGTGCAATGGTGCAACGATGAAAACTAAAATAGTTCTGGAAGAACCTAAAACCTCTGTGCCGACTTGTGCAATGGTGCAACAATGAAAACTAAAATAGTTCTGGAAGAACCTAAAACCTCTGTGCAGACTTGTGCAATGGTGCAACAATGAAAACTAAAATAGTTCTGGAAGAACCTAAAACCTCTGTGCAGACTTGTGCAATGGTGCAACATGAAAACTAAAATAGTTCTGGAAGAACCTAAAACCTCTGTGCCGACTTGTGCAATGGTGCAACAATGAAAACTAAAATAGTTCTGGAAGAACCTAAAACCTCTGTGCAGACTTGTGCAATGGTGCAACAATGAAAACTAAAATAGTTCTGGAAGAACCTAAAACCTCTGTGCCGACTTGTGCAATGGCCTGACCTTTAGCTGGTCAGGCTGTTTTTTTCAGCAGGGTTGTCTCCCTTTTGTAGGAGGTGATTCTATTTTTGACCTAATATTTGATAGCTATCCAGTCCCTGGACATGAGGAGCAGCTTTGATGCAGTCAACACACAGTTTCTTCCCTGGTGTCCTTCCTGTCTCAATGAAGGTCATGAGCTTGGCTTCGATTGCGGCTAAATTTCTGTGGGAGTCCATTTCCGCAAGCCGGAATCTGCAACAGCCTTGCTGAAAAAAACAGCCTGACCAGCTAAAGGTGGTTTGCTGGTTGACCAGCTTGTTTGACCACCCTATGATGGTTGACCTGCTAGACCAGCAAAACTCTTGGGAAAACATACCTTTAGCTGGTTCTCCAAGCTTATGATGGTAATTCAGCTGGTTTTGCTTGTCGTACCACCTCAAGCTGGTCATTTTAGCTGGTGTTGCTGGTCTATAGTGCTGGTTTAACTGGCCATGCCAGCTTATGTTGGTCATTCTAGTAACGCTGATTAATTGCATTTTATAGTGACATTTGACCCAGTGCAGTCTGGCTATTGTGACTGAAGCACTGGACTGAAGGGAGCAGACGGGAAAGCACTGCTTTGAATGAAACAGTTACCCTAGGCCTATGTTTTAAAAAGAATGCCTAGATCAATATTCTTGACAGGAGCATCAATCTACTATTTCTGCAGTAAGGCATTTCAATTGCCTACCATAGGAATTTATCAAGTCTGAAGTAGCACCTGAATGCCAAATTTGTTTTAGATATGTTCAAAATGGATGCATGTGATATGTGATTAATTTAGATTAACTAGTCCCAGAATATGTAATTAATTATCTGTAGTGAAGGGGGTTCTGTGAGTTCTTAAGAGTATAGTGCTGTAAGTGCTAGGCTGCTTTAGCTGTTGGCTGAAGTAAATTGAGCTAGGTAAAACATAGGTTGGAGGTTATTCCATAACAATAGTACATGATGACCTTGAGAATTGGAGATTTTTTGGAGAATAATTGCTGGATTTCACCTTCAATCTTTAAACAAAAATTGGCATCACATACAATGTTATTTGTACAAAGTAACAAAATGTGTTTATTATATAATTGTTAAATGAAAATATAGCAATCTCACCCTCAGACATGGATCACTTTTGGCCAGGACGGCCATTTATTGAAACAGGCTGACTCAGACACACTTAGACAACTACATAGGGCAACACAGGGGTAATCTCAGCCGCACATGTAACACACAATAAGGGTTTACCACACACATCAACACATGAGGTACAACCAAAGAGACTAACACGCTAACAACTACACAACATGGTAAACGCAAATACAACTATTATAACCGACATTACACATTCTAGCATTCACTCGCACTGCATTCTGGGAGACACTTATTCAACGTCAGACATGTACATCCACCGACGCTACAATATCATAAAAAAAACTAGAAAATGTAATTCCAGGAAATGACCATTGCATGTAAATGTAAAAACTGCTGTGTATAACATAATTTCCCCTGGGGATCAATAAAGTATCTATCTATCTACTTACAGTATGATTATTCGGATTACATAGACTTACAGTATTCTTGAAAACCACTTACTTGGTTAGATGTTAGCTTAGAGTATATGACAGTCAGTACAAATAATCGCAAATATTGATCAACATTCTTTGTTTTAAAACAGTACTGCAGAAACAGCAGAATGATACTCAGAACACACTAATGAACACTTAACAACCAATGCAAGCTTGAAGTCAAAAAATCAAAGTTGTTGAAATCCATTTTAAAGTTAACCAATAAGGATAAGGGAGAAACCAGATGTCTGAATTTGCATTCTTACAGAACTTGATGATGCCAATCATATTATCCTAAGACAGATCTATTTATCAGTTTTAATTCTGAACTGGCAGCAACAGCTAGAGGCCTCAGTTAATGATAATAGGTCAAATTTGATGGTGATATATACTGAAAAATAAAAGAGTCAGCCCTTCAGATGATCAGTTTTAGACAGAACTCAGGTTAGAATCTTAATTTTCACACAGCACAGCTCAGGTCTAAAAACAGAACAGAGGTCTAACAGTACATCTAGGTTTCACAGATGTTACAGCACAGGTATGATTCACAGATGTTACAGCACAGGTGTGATTCAAAGGTATGAATGGTTGACAAATATGATTCACAAGTATACAAGTTTCATATAGTTAGTATAGTCCACACAACAATATAGTTCTCAGAATGTCTCAGTGTAGATCTTGGATATGTCTCAGTATGGTTAAATGGTATGTACACAGATATGTTGAGATATGGTCACATGTTAAGAATGTATGTTAGTAGGTATGTTTCTAGCAACATTGCCAGAGATTGGTTGACAGGTGTACACACAGACAGCCACACACGTAATGAATTTCCCCTGGGGATCAATAAAGTATCTATCTATCTATCTATCTATCTATCTATCTATCTATGTCATACACGGTCATCACCACTGGTCTGGTCTGGAACCTAAAAGTCAAAAGCAAACGAGTTTAACAGTTATACCAAAACAATACAAGGAATTAGCCTCGTGAGACCATCCTGATCTCGCGAGCTTCAGGTTTTCACTCGCAGATCAGTCTGGCAACTTTCCGATAGAGAAAATTTGGAGCAGTTCACCAAACGAACGGCCAATCAGCGTTGGTTTTGAGGTGGGTGTGTGACACAACGAACAACATGGCAGCATGAGTTTTATTCAAATTAAAAAGTATTCCTGGGTAAGCTGTGAAGGTATGATTCTCAGCCATGCAGCTGGGAGGAATTAACGACACAGACATCCTCCACGGCTGATTCCAGTTCATAATGGAGGAATATACTTTCTTCAGAAGTGTAGGGCCTACCGTGAAAACTTGATGGGAATTGTCGTTGATTAGGTTCATGTCACATACAAATGGTAAGTTAATTTTTTTTAACATTAGTTACGTTACCTAACTTAATTGTTAAACGTTAAATGTTAAACGAAGGCATTAGAAGAACCCGACAAACACGGGACGTCCCCCGGACCTTATGCCGACATTCACGACGACCCCAATTGGTCCCGAGCGTCATGTTCTCTAGCGGGCGTTCGGTGACCTTATTGGCGTCGAGCAAGTTATCGTTTGGTTATTGTGTGACGTCCGGTGCAGGACTTTCTGGGGACGTCACCGTCAGGTCCCTCGGATGACATTTGCATTTGGTAATTTCAAATACCTCCTAAGGACCCGACAATAGCGTTATACCGGGGGACATGGGGGGCGTTTGTTTATTCACATGGCAGGCGAGTTGAGAGCTCTGGCTACGACTGCAGGGGCGGAGACATCACATCCATACCGCGACTTCCGTTACCGTCTGGGGATGACTAAAGTATCTATCTATCTAGTCTCTCTAGCAGTAGCTGCATTAGCCTACCGTAGTCTAAGGCAACATATCATACAGTTTATGAGGTTGTCGTCTATGAGCAAAGTATATGTCTACTTTGCTCATAAGCGCTAACTTCATAAACAGGAAGATTGTTAGCGTTAAACTCAAAATGTATGTGCTACATAATTCGGCATGTGACATGCTGAATTATGTGACATGCTGAATTATGTAGCACATACATTTTGAGTTTAACGTTAATGTATAACGTTACAAACTAGGGAAGGGATTTTATCAAATTCATGTTAGCTGATGTGATGCTTGGTGTAACGTTAGCAAAGTCGCTGTTCTTAGCTTCTAAAGCTTAGCCTACAATCGCATTTCTTCAGATAACGTCATTCATTGATGCATGTAACATGCTCTAAATAGGCAGTGGTTTATTTAACGTAGTCCGCGACTTGTTTTATTTTCAGAAACACACACGGACGAATTGGGACTGAACCGACTTTTGGAGCTGAATACGATGCAATAAAACTAGAAATGTTAAAAACAGACCCGCGTAGCATTTGTTTAGGGTTGTCTAGCAACAGAAGTGACTACTTAATTTGTAAAGCAAAAACGATCTAGCTCTACATTGCAGAAGAATTAAAGGATACTGTTTCTTCATGACTTGTTTAAATGTCATTGTAATTTATTTGGCCTGCTTCGTGTTTAAAAGTGTCCGCATAGGCCTAGCTGTCCCGATGTTACAGCAGCTCCTTGTGGAAACAGCAAAGAGTGCACATATCCGATGAGATTTCTGGCCCGGGGGCAAGCTCTGCCTCACCAGAGCCTTACTGTTTATTAATAAAACAATGATATAGAATAGAAACATCTGGAATCTATTTAATTCATCTTAAAGTTGGCTACAAAGAGCATTCATAGCCTAGAGAAAACGATACATTTTTCTTTATCTGCAATGTTCCAGGAAGAAAGGCTTACATGTATAGGCTGTCCCTGTTTGATCACAGCAGGTCCAAGAAAACGAGTGGATATAACGTCAATGCATTCTATGTTTCATGTACTTTATTTCATGTTGAGTTTTGCTTCCCAGCATGCATTGCGATTCATTTAGTATTTTTGGCTATTATTAGTTTGTAATATTTTGAAACAATATGGTTTGAACAATTTATCTTAGGCTAGCCTAGGCCTACTCTGATGATGTTTTGAACAATATCCTAGGGGATATGCCCATTAAAACGTCGTATTAGTTTATTAAGAAAATGACACCGTAGATGTGAAAGCAGCACATCCTAGCCCGGTATAAATGTCCATGTCTACTCATCATTAGTGTAATGCATTCGGAGGACGTGATTTCATACATGCGTGAAAATATGGGGTGAGTAAAGTTGATTGTGTAGTTGTAGAACAAGTCAATAATGCGTGTTCATGTTCCGTCTACCTCTCTCCTAGCAACGCTGAGACTTACAGGATGTAATAGCCTACCATACTAAATCGTGCTTCATGTTTTTTTTTTTTTTTTTTACCATCGCGGAAATATAAACGTCGCCCGCATAACGTCGCGGTGACCATTACAGGACGTCCTCTCAAAGTCTCGTGGACGTCTTTTAGACCTCCCGAACAGTGGTCCGCGGGACGTAAAGGGAACCCTACACAATGTCGGTGGCGTTAAGCCAGGGACCTTTTAGGACGTCGCCAGGACTTTATTTTGTTTACTGGGAACACTTTGTTCATCTAATTGGTTGATTTGGCCCGTCGATAACCAACATAGGTGGTGATAGACAGATGGTTTATCCAATCAGCTAACCAGTATTTCCGCCCATCCCAGATGGACATGCAGAGCAAATGCGAAGCATCCATCTGGCGGAGTCAGGTTTACAAGGAATGTAATTATACAATTATTCAATACAACTCATTTATTTAAGTGAAGTTGTTACATTACATTAGGCTGACACATTTTTAACCTAACAACTAACATGATAAACAGTTTAAGCTTTTAAAACAATTCTCTCAACAATCCTAGGACAATAAAAAAAAGGTAGAGTATAATACAATTGTTGCACCATCAACCTAATGGTAATTAAATACTAGCCTATAATATTAAATTGCAAACAAAGCAGAATTCTATGTTGTATTGTGTTCAGTTTAAGGATAGTTGATAGCTAATCATATTTTTTAAATATAAAACGTAAACAGTAGGGCTGGGCGATAAAATGGTAGTGATATGTACGGCAATAGACATGTAATCGATATCAATAAAAATTATGTTCGATAGAACATTTGATAATTAAAGCAACACACACCTCCTTAAGTTGTCCATAAATAAATAGGCTAAATATATCTTGCATTGTAGATGTGCAACTCTACCAGAGTCGGTGATAGAAGTAGGCCTACCTCAACACAGACTCTCAATGAGTTCTTGCTCTGTGCACTCTCTCTCTCTCTCTCTCTCTCCCTCCCAACAGGCGCATCCCTCTAGCTTGGTGTTACCATCCTACGTACTTCCGGCCAAAATTTGATTTCAGCCTCGCACGTAGTCTGGCCCAACCCACAGTATGTGGCTCGCATATGACTGCGCCAATCAGTGAACAGTTGAGTGATTAACTTGCCTGACGAGTTGCTTGTAGTCCAGCGAAGCTTGTAGTTCAACAGCACAGCAACAATGGCGACGGAGGAAGAGACGCTAGAAGCTATCCGCGAAGTTGTCGCAACTCTCGAGGGCATCACGCAATTAAAGCAGGAGCAAGAGGCTTGTCTTGTCAATTTTATAAATGGCAAGGACATTGTAGCTCTCCTTCCAACTGGCTTTGGGAAAAGTTTGATTTATCAGATGGTGATAACTAAACCTAAACGCACAAGTGTACTACATGCATCACTACTTTTCATGTTTTCAAATAAACATTTGCTGCTCGTTTTTCTCCCCCCTACTCTCAAATTACCTTTACAAAATCAATGCGGCATAGGCCTACTTAAGGAATGGAATGTTAGCTACTAGCTAGCCTACCGAGCGGGGCTCAAGGCAAGGCTGATGTGATTATGCTTGACTGGGACTAGCGGTTACCGAGCTGGGCTCAAGGTAAACCGCTCCGTGTTTGTGTTTGACAGAGGCTAGCCTGTGGCTGAGCTGGGCTCAAGGCGAGGCAACCGTGCTTGTGGACAGTAACGTTAGCCAGTCACCGAGCATGGCTCAAGGTGAGGCTGCGTTGTTTTATGCCGAACAACTGTTAGTTTAACTGAGCAAGCTCCAGGTTAAATAACACGTAGGTCATCAGTACAATCCAACTTATCCGAGAGTGAAGTCTGAACAGCCCGTGTAGGGACGGCAGCTCCGTGCTCCGGCCGGTTACCGGCTGCGTGGGAACAACAATCGCCTGATAAGCGGCCGAAGAAGAGATAAGAGGAAAACTGGCGTGTGACAAGAGCTGATATAATCTCGGTGACATGACGCTTTTGGTATACAACTCTCGGCCTGTGGCTGGCGCAAGTTAGGGATTTATCCACTACAAAGAGACTGCCCTGGCGGTCAGCTAGCCTACATACTAGCTAGCGGTCTGTTTACTGCTGAGAGCAGATGTGGGAAGCAGAGCCGGAAGTGGTGAGCGGAAGAGCCTGAACTCCGGGCGCACAGCATACGTCATTACCAAACGTTGCTGATTGGTTAAGGGAACACCAATGATTTTAAACCTCGAAATAAGCATCCACCCATTATGGAGACAGATTATTATTACTTTGTTCCAGACTGTATGACGAAGAGAAACGTAGTTTCTAGGCTAGCATCCCTCCTCAGCATGCACATAATCCAAACATTCACAATCGTGCAAGACGACTGGCTAAATTGCTACTAAATCTGGTTAGCATCATTAGCAAGCTGCATGAATTTGTTCAAAACTGTTGCATTCAAATTGACTGGTTCTAATCATCTCAATCCCGATGCAAATGGAAAAGTACTTTCCAAGACTTAAACGGGCCTGTCTCAAGAAGAAAAGGTATTCATTTGAAACTCTAGAGCCCGACCGATTTATCGGCGGGCCGTTATTATCGGCCGATATTAGGCATTTTTCAAACTATCGGTATCGGCATTTATAATGGCCGATAAATGAATATTTTAAAAATAAAATAAAAACGGACGAAACACCCTTTAACCATGTCATGAATGTTGGCATTGTATAGTTTGTCCACCAGAGGGCACTCTACACCGTCCCTGCTGGCAACACTCGTGTATAATACGCCACACATCCTGCAACCTGCTGATCCAGCCAGAGTCGGGCAGAGAGAACCAGTTATCCGCGAGTGAGATCATCAGTTAAGTGTGTTCATGGTGATTTGGTCACGAGACATACATCGCTTGAATAACAATTAAAAGAACATCCCCATCAGTTCTCTTAATTCAAATAATCATGACAAAATTTGTGAAAACAATGTCCAGTTTTGCTGCTGTTAAATAAGCCGAGAGTGAAGCGGAATTAGCTAGTAATTACGTTTGTTGACTGTCTGTCCTTTTAACTTTTGACAATGTGACTGAAGATGTATTTCTTTAATAGCGTGACAGTTATAGCAGTGAGATGTATCATCTCTCCCTGGCCTGTTATTTTGAAAACGTATGTTTTACAATTTGCAGTATGACGTTATCCATTGCTAAATTATGGCTCATCATAGACTAGCTAACCACATGAATATCAGTGGAAGACCGCTAACGTTAACATTAATGAGCTTGGAAACCACAACGAACTTATTCTGCCTAAATAAAGTAATGATTACTGTATTTATAACTAGTATATCTGTAGTTACAGTCCCTGCATTGTAAAATGTAAGTTACACGTGCGAGGAGTGAACATTTAGACATGGAGAAAAAGTATCAAACGTAGCTTGTGCAAAACGTAGCTTGTGCATAAAAGTTAGCTTTTCTTTTACACGTGTGTGAAATCCAATGACGCCATGTGTGCATTTCAGACTGTAGTTCAGCCGCAGCATTAACGAGTTACATAATGGATTTAGATCACTACATAATAGGTTTTAGAAGGCAGGTTGAATATGGTTTGATGTAGCTTGATGGAAATAATTTTAAAAGTGCAGGTAAAGGGATAAGCAAGCTGACATTGTAATTGTAAGGTAGCTTATAAGGCAATAGGGACTAATTATTAAACACGCACACTCAAACATTTAGGACTGACCTTTATCTTGTTTAATGATAGCCTAATACAAAATATAGCCGCAAGCGGCAATGGCGGGCCCGAGCACCTCCGGTCCGCAACCTGTGACATTTCGGAATCCAACAAAGCACTGACGCGGTGCGTTTGTGTAATATACATATTTTATGTGTGTGCTATTTGTTGTTGCATGTTATTTTCTGGCACATTTTCTTGCTTGGCCAGGTGGGGCTATGCCAGGCAGGCCCGTTGGGTGTCTGGATGTCATCATAATCATAATATTTATTAACCTGAGAAGTTTCAGACCATTCATTCAAAGCATAGAACATTTCTGACACACTTCCTGCTTGTCCAGATGGTGGCGCAATGCTAGGCATGGGATTACACAAGTGAATATCATCAGAATATTGATATCCAATATTTTATAAAGTTTGAGATCAAACAGTTAAGGCATTGGCCATTTCTGGCACATTTCTCACTTGGCCAGATGGTGGCGCTATGCCAGGCAGGCCCATTAGGTGTCTGGATATCATCATAATCATAATATCTATTAACCTGTTAAGTTTCAGACCATTCGTTGGAAGTATAGAACATTTCTGGCACATTTCATGCTTGGCCAGATGGTGGCGCTATGCTAAGCATCTGAATTACACATGTGAATATCATCACAACAATGATTTCCAATATTTTTTACCTACCAAGCTTCATATTAATAAGTTGAGGCATTAACAATTTCTGGCACATGTCCTGCTTGGCCAGGTGGTGGCGCTATGCCAGACAGGCCAATAGGGTTTCTGATTATTCTCATAATCATATCTATGAACCTGAGAAGTTTCAGACTGTTCATTCAAGTTCATACAACATATCAAAAATCCCTTCAGAATTTACCATCATCTTGCCATCATATTTGCCAAATTTCACATGAATCTGACAAACCGTCTAGGTGGAGTACATTCAAATCTATCATGTGGCATCAGTGTTCTTGTCATTCTTTTTGTTGCCAGTGGGTGGCGCTATGCGAAATATTGATTATGGGCTTGTGAATATTGTCATTACAATGGTATTCAATAACCTGTGAAATTTAAAACATTTCGAGCCATGCATGGTGAATTAAGACACATTTATTGTTTATGTGGAAGGGTATTAAAATTCATAGTTTCGCCATTTCGTCAAATTACAACATATCAAAAAAAGCTTCACAATTTAAAATCAGAAGCATATTGGCATCATGTATACCGACTTTCACATGAATCGGATCAACCGTCTAGGAGGCAATCAGAGTAAGAAGGGAAGAAAGGAAGAAAAGAAAAGCAAGAGAGGCCCATGGGTAACAGGGGCGAGGAAAAACTCCCTAGAATTGGAGATATATATAGGAAGAAACCTCTAGCAGATCCACGACTCAAGGGCCTGACCCATCTGCCTAGGGTCAGTACATGACAGTAAGGTCTGTATACATGACAAATGCATATGATAGTCGGGTGTAGAGAATAAGACATGGTGTTAAAAGCACTTGAGCTGAAAGTTACAAGAGGTGGGATGATTACGTATCCGTTATGGTAATTTATTACTCCTGATTTAGTGACAGAAAGTTCAATAGTCCAGCGTTGGAATTGTCCAGGGGAAGGGAGTTGTCGAGGGGCATGTGGTGGGTTGGCAGACGGGCCAGTAATCCGGGCAGAGTTGCCATAGGCTGGTGGTGGGTCGCTAGGCTGTACGGGCCAGGAGTCCAGATAGGGGGCAGTAATAGGGCAATCGGGGATGGGACTTCAGGTGAGATGGGTGAGAGGAGGGCCAACACACGGATGGTTGATAAATGGTGATGATATACCTCACAAGTGAGGTACAGTAAGGGGGAAGAAAGAGAGATGTAGAGTGGGTTAGTATTACTGAAAATCAGAATGGTTAATGTCAATAAGTAATCAGTAGTACTGTATATTGTTACACTATATACCATGGTGGGAATAGGCAAGAGAGGAAGAGTTGAGAGAGAGAGAGAGAGAGAAGGGGGGAGAGGAGAGGGGGGTGACACATGAAAAGTCCATGACAGCACTATGCTATAGCAGCATAACTAAGGCATGGTGAGGGGTAGTCGACACCAGCGCAGGTATGGTCAGTGACCACCATCGCACGCTCGACTGGGGTGCCAGTCACACGAGGACTCAGCAGGGTGGTCCATTCCAAAAAACCCTGAGGTGGGTGAATTTCCACGCACCATACCTAACTATGGGAGGCAGTAAAGAGGTATGTTTTAACCCTTTAATGCCGTGCGTATCAAATTTGAGACATGCATTTCTGAGACCCATTGTGTCACCATGAGTTATAAACTTTGCATAAAACCCTGTTGTATACAATCTGCTACTTGTCTTCTGCCCTCTGGTGTATACCTTTTGCATTACAACAATTCTGGCATGTGGTTTGTTAGAATTCAAAATGGCGGAAACTCATTAGCACCCTGCTGATTATGTAAAGGTCCAGGATATTGGTAATTTGATGATTTTATGGTAAGATTTACCTTTACATATTTATCAATATTTTAACATGAAAAATTACTTTGTTCAAAAAACTTAAAATTACTTAAAATTTCAAAATGTAGTTTGGTGTAAAATCGAGCAGAAAATGTTTGTATCAAAATTGATACAGCAGGTATTTAGTGGTAAATCCTTCAATAGTCATGATTATTTTTTCTGGATATTATATGTATATTATGTCTTCCATAGTCCATAATACAGTGTTTTAAGGAATCAATTACATAATTTACAGATTGAAATGTGATATTTACAACAAATAAATCATAATTCTTATTCATAATTCATAAATATCTATGCTATGGCTAAAAGGGAAAAGGCTAAAAGGAACAGGAATAAAAGGCTCTACTGAAGATGTCCTGAACTTTCTTGATGGCAATTTGAGTGACATACAGGGCCTTGTAGAGACAGATGATGAAGTGGAAGATAGGAATTGGACTCCTAATGCAGAGCATGATGATGAAAGTTCTAGTAGTAGCAGTGAGGAAGATGAAAGTATTGACCAGAGACCTGAAACTGGAGAGGGGGTTCCAACAGTTAGACAGGCAACAAAGAGGTGTGGAAGAGGCAAAGAAAAAAGTAAAGAGAAGAGGAGAAAGACACACACAGCTGAAAGTGTTGACAAGACGAGCTCAGAAGAAGAGAGTGCAACAGCAACACATGCCACAAGTACAAAGAAATCTGCAAAGAAAGAGACGAAGAGGGAGTACAAATGGAGAAAGGCCGACTTTGAATCTCCAGATGTTCAATTTGATGACAGAGATGACAGTGTAGATGAAGCAATTGAAGATAGGTCTGAGTTTACACCATATATGTACTTCAAGCAATTTGTGACAAATGAAATGTTACAGCTAGTTGCAGACCAAACAAACCTGTATAGTGTGCAGAAAGAAGGAAAATCAGTCAACACAATTGTCAAAGAAATTGAGCAAGTTCTTGGTATGTACATGTACATGGGTTTGGTACAGATGCCCAATGTTAGAGCCTATTGGGAATTGGATACAAGGTACCCTAAAGTTGCAGATGTAATGTCACGGGACCGATTTCAGAAATTGCTGACACTGCTCCACTTCGAAGACAATCTCTGTGTGACTGAAGATGTAATGAAGGATAAAATGTGGAAACTCAGACCATGGCTTGAAAAGCTACGACAGCAATGCCTTCAAATACATCCTGAAGAACATCATGCAGTCGATGAGATCATCCTTTCAAGGGGAAATCTCAGCTGAAAGTGTACATGCCAGGAAAACCCCACAAATGGGGGTTCAAAATTTGGGGACGTGCAGGACAAAGTGGGTTCCTGTATGACTTTGACGTCTGTCAAGGGCCAACAGATCCAAAAAAGGAAAGGTCTGATGTTGGTGTGAGTGGAGATGTGGTTCTCAAATTGACATCAACCCTTCCTGCAGGAAAGAACTATAAGGTGTTCGCAGACAACTATTTCACATCAGTCCCACTGCTGGAACACCTGCGGGAGAGAGGGATTCACTATGTTGGCACCATCAGAATGAACAGGGTACACAACTGCCAGATGATGGAGGAAAAAGACCTGAAGGAACAGGGAAGAGGGTCCATGGATCATAGAGTGAACCAAAACGGCATGATAATTGTCCGGTGGTATGACAACAAATCTGTCCACCTGGTGTCCTCTTTTGTTGGCATCACTCCCCAAGGTCAGGTGAAACGCTGGGATCGGAAGACCAAGACATACGTTATGGTTCCCAGACCAGCCATTGTGGAGACCTACAACAAATTTATGGGTGGTGTAGATCTTTCCGATATGCTCTCTGTCCTGTACAAATACAACTTGAAAACCAGAAGATGGTACTTGTATATTTGGTGGCATAGTATCACAATGGCACTGATCAATGCCTGGATCCTGTACCGAAGAGACATGCGGGCACAAGACCAGGAGAGAGACGCCATGCCCCTGAGAAGGTTTCAGGCCTCAGTTGGCTCTTGTCTGATAAGCGCAGGAAAAGGCAAAGTCAGGCTCGGTAGGCCACTGTCCTCTCCATCACATTCCCCTTCGCCACACTCCTCACCATCCCCACCACGGGGAAGGCCACTGTACAGTGTTCCTCCAGATGTTAGGAGAGATGGGGTTGACCACTTCCCAACCTGGGCACAACAACAAAGGTGCAAGCACTGCAAAGAAACTCCTCACTTTTCCCATGTGTTTTGTGGAAAATGCAATGTCCACCTCTGCTTCAACAAGGACAGGAACTGTTTCCTTGCTTACCATTTGGCAAAGTAAAAGAAAGAAGAGACTGTTGTTTTCAACGTTCAAAGATGCAGATGTTATAAAAAGAAAGAGTTTTTGAAGTTGTTATTATTGTTTCAAATTTCATGTGCTGCCTGGTTATCTCCTTGCTAAATGAAAGAAAAGGATGGAAAAAGGCAGCTGTTTAAAGAACGAAAGATTTGAATGTTATGGATGTCCAAAGATCTTACAAATGGCAAAGTTCTTGTTATTGCCCAAATTGTGTGTAATGCCCAAAGTATCAAATATGATACAAACAAATATTGTATGTAATGCCCAAAGTATCAAATATGATACAAACAAAAAAACACACTTGCAAATTATTTTTCTTATTTTTGTTTTACATTTTGTTAAAGGGCCTAATAAAGACTTCTGATTTAAAAAAAATAGAATTTTCTGTCCATTATTTCTTGGTTTAGGTATTAAAGGGTTAACTCTAGACTTAAAAATAGGGAGGGTGTCTGCTAGTCGAATTGAGGTAGGAAGATTATTCCAGAGGAGGGGTGCGCGATAGCTGAAAGCTCTGCCTCCTACTGTAGTTTTTGAGATTCTTGAAATTACAAGAAGGCCAGTATTCTGTGATCGTAGCGGTCTGGGTGGGTTATATGGGACTAGGAGATCTTTAATATATTCTGGTGCCTGGCCATTAATGGCTTTGTATGTTAGAAGTAATATTTTGAAGTCAATGCGACTTCTAACAGGCAGCCAGTGTAGAGATGCCAGGATAGGGGAAATATGTTCATATTTTTTTTTAGTTCTAGTGAGTGTCTTAGCAGCTGCATTTTGTATAAGCTGTAAGCTCTTTAGACAGGTGTTATTGCAGCCAGCGTATAGAGCATTGCAATAATCAATCCTTGAGGTGACAAAAGCATGGATTAATTTCTCAGCGTCTGGTAGGGATAAAGACTTCCTTATCTTTGAAATGTTCCTTAAATGATAAAATGAAGCTTTGGTAATCTGTTTTATGTGATTACTTAGTGATAGGTCTTGGTCAATTGTAACTCCTAGATTTTTAACACATGTGCTAATGCATTGTACATACGAAAGTTGTTCATCTTGGGGAGATACACACACCTACCAAATTAGGTGTGTCTAGCTGAAAGTATGTGCCAACCACTGCATCAGTCACCTAAGGGGGCGCTACCGAGTCCCTGGGCCTCGCCCGGGGCCAAGCCTTTATGCTTGTGTAGCCATTACGATACCAGATGTGTGTGCCAAATTCCAAGACTTTTCATCCATGTTAACCACCTTAAAAATAGCAAAAAGGTGAACTAAAAATAATAATAATAATAAATAATCTTTCCAAAAACAATAGGGCTTCGCACCTCTCGGTGTGCAAGGCCTCACGCACCGTCGGTGCTCGGGCCCTAATGATGATGATAATAATTACAAAAAATAATGATGACATTATTACTAAGTCTTAGTTCAAAGTTATATTTATGAAGCTTACCAAGTCTTTTAATACTGGTAACTTTAACTTAACTTTGTTCAAAAGACTAAGTTTCATATCTTAAGTTTCTATTTTTGAATGTTAGCAGTGAAAGTTTTGGGATACTACCCATTTCAGCCATACCAGAGACTTTCTAATGTGGAGACACAGCACTCAAAAAATACTCTATAGAAATGCATGGGGCTAGTTTGTCACGCCAATATGGCCCTTGTCTACACATATCCCACCCCTTCCTCGGCAAAACGTCGACATGTGAATACATTGAGCCAATCATATGGTGTGTTGTGAAGACATCGTGCCAATCATGTGTTGTGATCTCGCCGCTGGAGCAAGATTGGTGTCGTGAAGCCTTGCTACGCCAAGCAGTTCGACCCAAAGACTGTGCCCGATGAGTGCCCATAAAACGTTGGTATATGGCCGCCGAGTGGAGGAAGTTGCCTAAAAGGACTTTGGCCATACCCATTGAAACCCATTGTTTTCAGAACCATTTCATTTGATTGAAATACAGTACATTACAAAACTATGGATAGCCAATGGGATGGAGGAAGTTGGGACAGGCATGTTAAATCATATCTACAGGTTATAAGCTTTTTGTAGTTTTTGCTGTTTAACCTGTTTCCCTTAATGGATCATCAGTTCCCATAGGGCTATATGCCGCTATGTCGGTCGGTTGGAAACTGTCTCAGTCACTTTTGACTGTCTCAAACAGTTTTACAGGGCCTATACATTAGTGATAGCAGTGTTTGCACGTGACTTTGACTGTTGATCAAAAATGAAACCAGATTAGACAGATTAAAAAGCATAAACTACAAATTTTCTGAATGTTTTCATTGGGTTTGTCTGTTTGTTTATTTGTTTGCAAGATAACTCTAAAAGTATTGCACGGATTTGGATGAAATCTTCAAACAATGTGTATTGGGACAAAGAACAGCTGAGATCCGTAACACCGTCTGGAATTTTGAGCGTCAGTGACAAATATTGCCCTGGCAGAGGTCTGCAATCTCTGAGTGCTTTTCTAGTCTGTATATGTGATTTTAACATGTATTGACAACTTCCTCCATCCAATGGATTATCCATAGATTTCTAATCTATTTCAATGGAATAAAATGACTCTGAAAACTCTTCAATGGGCATGGCTGAAACGGGTAGTACATCCCATTTTCACAGTTTACATTCAAATTCACATTTGGCAAGGCCAGAGCATGCCAAAAAGTTGGCTTTGTTCAGAAGTGGTGGTGGGGGTGTGTTGGGGGTACACTCTGTCCCTATGTGGTCCACAGCCTGAAAGTATTTGATTTATTGTAAGCCACATAGTTTCATAGGAATTCAATTTTTTCTTGCTACTATTTTTTACTAACAGATAAGGAGTCTACACTCAAGGTTGCAGAGCGAAATCTCTTGGAAGAGAATCAACCGAAGGGCAAAAAGAGAAAGAGGTTGCCCAATAAACTCTACCTTAACACCCAGGAAGAAACTGTAGTTGCAAAAAAGGTAAGGGGTTCTTTTATGGGAGCTGTTAATGTATTTTTACATCTCTGATTTTTGTACTTGGGTTGTGAGCCAGCTTAACATAAACAATAGAAAATAAAAAGTATTTGCTGTAATAATTTTGGGACTAGCGGCATGGTGGTGTAGTGTACTGTCACCTCACAGCAAGATGGTTCTGAGTTCAAACCCATTGGCTGGCTTGGACCTTTTTGTGTGGAGTTTGCTATTTTCTCTGCGTACTCTGGCTTCCTCCCATATGCCAATGCATGTTGGGTTAATTGGTATATTGCCCATAGGTGTTTGTGTGTCAGTATGTTAGTGGTAGTGGGGGGGGACTATAGTACTACAACTATGAATTTAAACATTTTAGCCATGGGACATATTATTAACCTTAATGATTCGTTGTGATCTTTTCATGGTTTAATTTTCCTAATGTTTCATACATAATTGATTTGATCATTCTTACCCAACAGAAACTCAACTACAAACAAATGGCTGCAAGACGGTCTGAATTAGAGATTCTCTCCCAAGATGAACCTAACCTCAGCCCAGTGGACGCTACTTCTGAGGAACTTGAGGACGAAATCAGGGCTCTCAGGGCAGAAAATCAAAGACTACGGGACCAGCAGAAAGCAGGATCTTCTGCAGATCTTGAGACCCAAGTCAAGGCTTTAACTAAAGCCCTCCTTTCACTGACAGACTTTGGAAAGATATGCAAATATTTGGAAAATATTTTTGAAAGACTACAGTCTCAGACCCTCTCACATCTAAAGACAAGTAGTAGAGTTGTAAGTCACAGACTACAATTTTGCAATGACTAGGGATCTTGCAGGGTCACTATTTACAAGACTGCAACTAGATTCCATTAAATTATTACCCATCGTTCAATAGATAAACAGGAACTGAAAATTATAGCCTACTAAACTCAAAGTCGTATTTTCATGTTTCTGCAGCATTGTTTCATTCGTGACATCCCTAACTGATATAGAGTTGTTCTGTCATGTGGAAGAGCCGACTAAATATGTATAAGAAATGACAAATATTATAAGAATAACAAATAATTATAGGCTACAGCTGTCGCCTACTTTGCCCCTTCCTGTTTGTTGTTGGAGAGAGGTCACTATTGGTTTTTATAGTTCACGTCACTATTTGCATGAGCCACGACTAGAAAGACTTGCGTAACGGCAAAACTAGAAAAGGACCGACTCCAACTGACTTAAAACCACTAAGATTGGCACCTTACACTTAATGATCTAGTTGACGGGAGCGCGCCGCGATTCCAGTACAACTCCCATGATTTCTGTCCGACTTTTGAAATTTAGTCGCCGACTGTAAAAACAGACCAAAATTGTACAATGTAAGGCCGCCATAAGACTATAATAGCTTTTGGCTGACTTTAATACTTAATGCTAGACAGTGTTTTATATTGTAATGCCGAAGAGTAGTTAGGAGACGGGGAGGCTGAGATATCGTTCCAAACTCCGGTAATTTATTTTTGTAAAGGATGTACAGGTTAAGGTACGGGTAGCAGGAGGTGTCCACTACAAAACAACAAACTGATCCTGATAAATCACGTCTTAATCAATCGTCATTCACTCTCATCGGCCAACAACACAACCCATTCGCACGTAATTCACTTCTACTCTGACTAAACTTACTAGACGTCTTAGAACCCCCTATTCTATTCCCTCCCCTTATCAATCGCTAACCTATCCGAACCCCTAAATATTCCCTCCCGGACACCTCCCCCCAATCAAAACATATCAGAACTCATTGACACATTCTATAACACAGGAGGGAGAGGGAGACACTCTCGCGCGCACACACACACAGTCTGTGCTCTGTTTTTTATGGAAGTTGCATAAATCCATGTCGTTCTATTAAATGTCGTTTCATAATTAAATAGCCTTTCAATAGGTTGAAGCTTAGCTTTGCTACCAACGTGCACACGCATGCATTGAATAAAACGCTCATACCACGACTTAATTCTATGCCTCTATGTTTGATGACAACAAATTAGCTTTATCAAAAGTCTCTGGTAACGTTCATCAGGCAGTAAAACACTAGCCTACGTTCAGTTCACGTTCGCTCAAAATATGAATGACTTCATGAACTTTTGTTCAATGAACGCGTTTAGGCACAACATTGTCCTGTCATAAAAAGCAGTGGCTATTGCTAACTTATTCATTTTCAATGCTTAGCATGTTAGCTAACAATGTTCCCACTGTGGCTTGTGGGGTATAATCTAACTTGTTGACACGTTTAACATTTCTGTTGTTTACTAGTTTATGTAAATCACATGACTATAATAAACTGTAACTTACTGAGAGCTAAGGTAATTATGATTCAGACTGCCGAGTAACGTTATCCAAACAGCATGAATTTGACAACAGCAAATAGCTAACATTTACGTTAGCCTAACTTACTTATCGTTGACGTTGACCCAACATTGTTATTCGATGTCTTCAAATTCGTTCGAATAACCCGCCATCTCTTCCGTTTGTATCCTGTTGCATTCAGTTCTCTTATGCAGTGCTTTCTTCCGGTAACAACCTTTCATGCGAGATTCACGCCACATCCCAGAGAGTTCGGTTTTCCCAAGACGGCGCCTGTCTGTATATGTGAATGAGATGTGAACGGTACTGTTTTTCTTTTTAATAAACTACCTGTAGACTTACACAGTTCTCAATGCTTCGGTTTACATGTAGATACCCTCATTATGCTACCGTGCAAGTGTGTTGCTATTTGGAGCCTTGGTAGCGATTTATTTTTACTCTACGTGTGCGACGTTCAGCTCAAGCATTGTTGTTTGGTGGGTCAGGTGACGAGCCGTCGAATCACAGCACAGCACCCAGAATGCATTGCAACACACCGTCATGAAGGGACTCATCGTAAGGTCGGCTTTAAATGGCATACAGAACCTATAGTAATTTAACGTTGTCTGTAAGTTCCACAGATCATGGCAAGACAATTGAATTGATTGTGGACTTCTGGCCGGGCAATGATGAGTATCTTAACAGGGTGCTTGCTCTTTTTCCAAACTAAAATTCCAGACTTTTTTAAAACTGATTTTTTTTTTTCCCAAGACCTTAACTTTATGTACTTGTATACTTGTGTGCCTACTGCTTACTTCATTGGTTGAGATTGTACCAACTGTGTTTATTAGAAATGTTAATTTTTATAGGCTAGTATTCAATGAACAAATGCATTATTCGCAGTAAATTATGCTTTTACTGATGAAAACGCGACTTTAATTTGTATTTTTCCAGTGAGACGCTGCAACAACCCAAACAACCGGTAGATGGCTCAAGTGAGCAGGGTGTCTCGTAAAAAGAAATGGAGCCTGGAAAATCTTACACAGACTTCACTACAGACTTTAGCAGACTGGTTTATAAATAATTTAATAGCCAGAAATATGCCTGCCCTGCCCTAATAAAGAAATATTTGGTTAACTGCGAGTGAATCCCGTTTGCAGCCGTAGAAAAAACGCAGGACAAATTAAAACACAGGACAAATTAAACATTCTGGTTTTCTCCGAGTGCAACGATGATAGACAGACATCATTTGGACAAAATATAGAGCATATTAACCTCCGTTGCTCAGCCAAATGCCTTCCTGTTACGTCCTGTTATCACGGAGTTACAGGCGATAAACGATTTTTGATGGTCACAAGTTTACTTCATTAGCGGTTTATTATTTTGTTTTTTTTGATTATTAAAGAGTGTTTTTCATTTAAAGGTTTGACTTTGTGCTTATTCAGAAGAGCATTTAGTGCTCTCCCCAATCCCAGATGTTCACATTGCATGTTTGTTTGTAATGGATGCAACCGCGAGATAGAACCAAGACATATAGCCCAGCAGCAATCTAGGGACTGTTCGTTATTTATTGAAGGGGCCACCGGAGGAATTTTGAGTGCTTCAGTTGCAAGTTGCAAGTTGCATGACCCTCTCTTGCCTGCTAGAAATCGTTCAATGACCCTCCAACAGAATTGTTAAAAAAGACATGACCCTCCCCTGCCAATTGTCGCTGTCTTCCCCCGCTGCTTTCCAGCCACACACTGTGATAATAACGTTCTTAAATGAATCTTTCCTGTGAGCTTGCATGCTACCAGTCCTTCCTTTTCAAATGTGTTGCTCCTGTTTGCACAATTTCATAAATAATCATATGTGATTAATAATATGACAAATAATCCCTGTGCACAGGGACCGAAACAATGCATGCCAACTTTTTCCGTGTTTATCACGTAGGCTATTTTAACTTTCCCCGCTGTCTTGCCGTTTTAATGTTTTCCCGTAGAATATCCCATATTTTAATAATCTCATAACAGCCCTGCCATCGGGCCTGTCTCTGTATTGCCCTGTTGCTACCCCTTGCCCTTTCCAACGAAACAGATGTCTTCAAATCATCGTTTTCCTTGCTTGAAGGCGAACTTAGAGTGATGTTAACCTATTTAAGTTTAACGGTATTGATTGTCGTTGAGAGCACGCGATTCATTGGCGCTTGCATGTTCGGCCTTATGTCTACGTGCGCACCTGAGGCTACTCAGCTACAAGAGAAAGAATTTCCCCTGTTTCTATGTTCATTGCAAGTTGGCCTACCATAACTTACCAACTCTGCACTGTAGACCCTAACTGGCTATTTATATTTTTCTGTGAAATAAGGAAATGTATTTGTTCAACTTTATGAAGCAGAATTACGCATAGGCTACTTGGAACATAATACATTTAACAAAGGACAGATGTATGTTGCTAGTGACAAAATATTAACTTTCAGTGTTTTACGATGTCTTTGTCATGGGGAAGTGTTTTTCCCCATGCATTTATATTAGGTTACTGTCAGTGATTGACGCGAGAGAAGCGGGCTCTGTGTTGTTGCGTTAATTTATTTTCATTGGGCATACCTTGCCGTGTCGTCCACAGCTCTTCAGTTCTGACAAAGCCAAAATTACTCCTTTTGAAACAATGAGTGCAGGAAGCTCGTTTGTATGGTTATATTGCTTGGGATCCCAAGCAGCTTTCAGCCATCATAAGGCTACTTTGAGAACATTTCAATTCACCCGACACTAATATTCAAAATGTTGAAAACTATTTCGGCATAGCCTATAAAGCAGTTTAATTAAATGGAATGTTGTAAACAAACAAGCTACTTGGTGAGGCTTGGCCTCACAGATGCGCTCGTGCCTTAGATGGCAGGAAAAATCTTCACGATAGGCCTATTAACTAACCACCCGATTCACTTGGCTGGGGGGAAGGGGGGCCATCAGACATTTGTGCCCAGTTAATCCGGCCCTGCTCCCAACAAATCACACCTTCCCACCTCTGACAGCTTAAAAGAAGTCAAGAGGACTCCTTACTCACAGCCCTATTCACAAACCTGCGGCATTTTGCCGTGTTTTGAAATCCTATGCAGCTACAGGAGCTTCCAATCGTGAGGAAGCAATTTTGCATTGTAGGCATAACTAACATGCAATAACGCCGCCAACAACAACCAAAACTAGGCTAATCATTGTCAACATGTAAATTAAATGTAACATTATTGTGAATCAAATTAAAATGTTCTCTTTTGCAAACGTAGGCATAGTAACAGAATAATTTAATAATGTTACAAAGATACTACATCAATCCGTATGTTTCCCTATGTACTAGGCTGTTTTGCCTTGATTCATTTAGGCTAGGCCTTTTTATTCAGGGCCGTATTCACAAAGAATTTTAAGGCTAAAAGTAGCTCCTAACTGGCGAATTTAGGAGCAACTCCTAAAAATAATGGGCGTTTCACTCCTAACTTTAGAACTCCTAATTTTTTCACAAAAAGTTATTCACGAAGCATTTTAGACCTAAAAGTAGCACCTACAGAGGGTCGCCGTTAAGTTTGGACGGGTTCCTTCATGAATCACGCACCCCATTTTCTCAGCAGAAATGGCACAAACTGCAGTTGACACAAACAACCACAAGGTGTCACTTGGGTGCCACTACTATTTACGAGTTTTGCATTCACATCCGGTTCCGGTCGGCGTGCTCCGTATGTAACTACCTAAACTTCCAAACTTATCTATCTTAAATCTCCTTGTTACCATCTACTTTCTACGGATTTACTGGCTACCGATTATATCTCGTGAACAAACTGTTGCATAAACTGTTGTTGCTCGAGGCTTTGGATTATCGGACTCTATAACCTTGATCGCCAAACTTTTCTGTTAAACCTTAAGCCAGTATCAAGGGCTGCAAATAATACCGGGCCAAGGAAACGCTATCTGGAAGAAGAAAGCATCAAATTCCTTCTAACGTCTCTCAAAACTAGTGACTCAATATAAAAGTGAGATCTTCTCAGATTACTTACCCGCTACCTGTGTTCGAGTTATCAAGGAACTGCACGATATCGCTGTTGCTAGCCAACTAGCAAACAAACGCTTTAAAAGACAGTTGACACCGATGAGCCCTCGCCAGCGACCACGATGCCTCCCCTCAGCTGTGCACCAGGCTGCGACTCATGCGTCCTTCTCAGCGAAAAGATAGTGGAACTCGAAGCCAGAATAGCGACCCTCCATCAGATTGAGAAGGATGAACAGTTCCTCGACACCATTCTCTCCGTAAAATAACGTTACCTCTCTTACACACACAAATGCCCCCTGATTTCACTCTGTCCTCCAATACTTTAACCATGCCATGCACTAATGCAACTTCTGTCCCTGTTGCCTCTCCCGGCCTCTGCTGAGAACCAAGCCTGCTCTGCTGGCCAGCTCCACTCCACACCAGCCTGAGCCATGGCGTAGAAGCAAGCATCACAAGCCGGCGCAGACGGTCCGGACGGCACTTAGGCCCAGCCCAACCTATACGACTGGAAAATCGCTATGCCATTCTGACCGAGGATGAGGAGCCCCTCCAGCCCTCGAGACAACCATCCTGGTCCCTCCTCAAAGTCGGCCCCCCGACCCCCTCCTCCCGGACCTCATCAACCTCCACCCTGGTCTTCGCAGTTCCATGGTTAGAGACCTCTGCATTCCCCCATCATGTAGCGGTCCCTCCAAGGTCTACTGCTTCCCTGGTGCCAAGGTCCTTGACATCCAGCAGAAACTCCCAAGCATCCTGGCCTGCCACACCAAGGTCAACAACATCATCGTACACGTGGGCACGAACGACATCAGAGATAAGCAGTCAGTAGCACTGCAGGGAAACTACAAAACTCTCATCACCACTCTGATGGGCACAGAAAAACGCTTTGTCATCTCTGGGCCTCTCCCTACCTACAGAAAAAGGTGCTGAGAGATGGTCCAGACTGTTCGATCTCCACACCTGGCTCAAACGCTACTGCGCTTCCCTAAGCATCCCCTATGTCAACAACTGGGGCTTGTTCTGGGAGAGGCCCAGTATGCTGAAGCGTGATGGTCACCACCCAAACCAACATGGAGCCAGGCTACTCTCTGACAACATAGCGTCCACACTGAGGCATTGACATTCTGTAGAAAATATTACAGATTCACGCCCCCCAGGTATTGATTCGAATGGCATTATACATGTGGATGAGTCTGAGAATGTTTTCTGCAGGGTAACATACAATACTACTACCATAGATCAAGCTGCGTCATGCAATAGCATGACTTACCACATTCTACCGAGGCACCATTGAGAGCATCCTCTCCAGCTGTATCGCTGTGTGGGGCGGAAGCTGCACTGAATACAACAGGAAAGCCCTGCAGCGCATAGTGAACACAGCTGGAAGGATTATTGGTGCTTCACTCCCTCCCTGAAGGACATTTACACCACCCACCTCACCCTTAAAGGCGACCAAAATTGTGAGTGATGTAAGTCACCCCGCTCACAATCTGTTTGATCTACTGCCCTCTGGGAAGAGGTACAGAAGCCTGCGCCCCCCACTACCAGACTCACCAACAGCTTCATACACCAAGCTGTAAGGATGCTGAACTCTCTCCCTCCTCTCCCCCCTCCACCCTCAGCTACATAACATCCTGGACATTGGACCCACAATGGCGCCTGCACTCTCCACTTGCACACTTTACAACTTGGTGTTGTTGTCCTGAAAACACAACACTTCTGCTGCTCTTACATAACTTGCACCACTATGCCACTTTCTTTCTTACTTAGGTCAAACAGAACTACCCAAGCCTTTTATTGGCCTGACTTTGCACTAGTATTTTATTGACTGTCTATGCACAATTTCAACCAAATTTTGCTGCTCTTATTTTTCATTTTTATATGTGCCCTTTATTTACTTGAATTTTGTTTACTTGAATGTTTGTCTGTGGACCAAAATTGGTAAAATATGTCTTGTCTTCACCGTGGGATAGTGAGAAACGTAATTTCGATCTCTTTGTATGTCTGGAACATGTGAAGAAATTGACAATAAAGCTGACTTTGACTTATGCTTATAGTTCTATTCCAACGTTGATTTCTACCCAACGTATAGTAAAAAGAAAAGACAAATTTAAAACTAGAAACCTAACAAATATTCTTTCCATACCTCAGCATATTCCTCAAAAGCCAGAGGCATTTTCAGCTAACATGGGTTTACTAAATATAGGTGCACTTACTACCAAAACCTTTGCAATCAATGATTTTATTAGTGAAAAAAAAATGGATTTTCTGTTTCTTGTTGAAACCTGGCTGACTTCAGACAGCGAAGCTGTTCTTGTTGAGACTTGTCCCCCAAATTATAATTTCTTCCACTCAATTAGACAAGGCAAACGAGGTGGTGAAATTGCCTCCATTCTCTCAAACAAATATAGTTGCACACGAGTCAACTTTGGCGAATTCGCTTCCTTTGAGTATATTGCCCTCACTCTGAAGGCTGACCCAGCTGTACTTCTATTAACCTTATACCGCCCTCCTAAACTATGGACTGGCTTTCTCGGCCAGTTTTCTGAACTTATGTCGCTCATCATCACTAGCTATGATCGGATAATTGTAAATGGCGACTTCAATATTCATGTCAATAAGACAACTGATGCTAAAGCCAGTAGGTTCCTTTATGTGTTGGACAGTTTAGAGCTAAAGCAGCATGTTACAGGACCCACCCACAACCTTGGCAACACCCTCGATCTAGTCATTTCTAGAGGGATAGAAGTCACAGACTTATCAGTAAATTATATAAATATGTCTGATCATCATTGTGTATCTTTTAATATAGTACTACATACTCCAAAAAATTCATCCCGAAATTGCAATCAAATCAAATCACTCTTGGACATTAGAGCAGAACAGCAGTTCATAGCTCTTATAGACTCCACAAATTTAGATATTTTACATCATCCCATTGATCAAATGGTAGAGGCTCTCAAATCGTGAATTAGGCGCTCTGCTTGACAGAGTGGCACCCTTAAAAACCAAAAAAGGCCCTGTAGCAAACTGACACCTTGGATGAACGAAAATATCCATGATCTAAAAAAGATCATGTAGGAAAGCTGAGAGAACATGGAGAAAAACTAAGTTACAGGTTCACCGTGCCATTCTAAAAGAAAAATTGCAAATTATAATAGAGCTATTCGAATGAGAGGAGGAACCACTTCTCTAAGGTAATTGCTGAAAACAGTGGAAACTCTAGGGTGTTGTTCTCTACCATTGATAGGCTATTGCATCAAACACCTTTTGATACACTCAGCCAGGCATCCTCTCTAAGATCTAAGAAGAATTTGCAGACTTCTTCAAAAACAAAGTCATTTCTATAAGGGAGGCTATTGGTAACACAAGTAATATGTTTGATAGTACACCCAAAAACAGCCCCCAAAATTAAGGTCCTTTAGCACTATTACTCTATCTGAGCTTGGTAAAATTATAACTCAAACCGGCTCCTCAACATGTGTTTTAGATCCAATCCCTACTACATTCCTCAAAAAAGTATATGATAGCTTAGCTCCCTTTTTTCTCAAGGTAATAAATACCTCATTAGAAACAGGTATATTTCCAACTGCTTTTAAAACCGCTGTTGTGAAACCTTTACTTAAAAAAGTAAAATCTTGACCATACCAATCTGAGCAACTACAGGCCTATATCAAATCTATCGTTTTTGAGCAAAGTACTTGAAAAAGTTGTTTGTAATCAGTTAAATACCTTCCTCAACGAAAACAGTATCCTTGAAAAATTCCAATCAGGTTTTAGATCAAATCACAGCACAGAAACGGCTCTAGTAAAAATAGTCAATGATCTCAGACTAGCTACCGACTCAAACAAAGTCTCAATCCTTATTCTTCTGGATTTGAGTGCGGCATTTGACACCATTGATCATAGCATCCTAATTCACCGCCTTCTTGAAGTGGGTGGGTCTCTCTGATAATGCTCTAAACTGGTTTCAAACCTACATTACTGGCAGAGATTTTTTATATCAGTCTAGGAGATCATGTATCTGAAAAACATGACTTGCCTTTTGGTGTGGCCCAGGGAGCTGCCTTGGTCCCCTGCTATTTTCTCTATATATGCTTCCATTGGGAAACGTCATAAGTCAGCATAATGTAAACTTCCACAGCTACATGAGATGATCCCCAATTGTATATCTCTGTGGAGCCAACTAACCCAGATGGCCTTTGCTCCCTCACTGCATGCCTAACCTCCATTAATCAGTGGATGAGCAAAAACTTTTGAAACTAAATGATGACAAAACAGAGGTACTTCTGGTTGGACCAAAACTAAAGCGAGATATTATTCTTAGTAATCTGGGGAACTTGGCACACCAGGTCAAATCAAAAGTAACAAGCCTCGGTGTCATCTTAGATGCAGAGTTAAGTTTTAAGCCCCATATCAGTAAAGTTACTCAGACAGCCTATTTCCACTTGAGAAACATTGCCAAAGTCGCGCCCCTTCTTAACTCAACAAGATGCAGAAAAACTAATTCACGCCTTTATCACTAGCAGGTTAGACTACTGCAATGCACTTTTCACTGGTCTTCCCAAAAACATCTAAAGAAATTGGCACTCATACAGAACTCTGCGGCTAGACTTTTAACTAAGACTAAGAAGAGAGAACACATCACCCTGTGTTGGCTGAACTGCACTGGCTCCCTATTTCCTATAGAATTGATTTTAAGGTTATGTTAATTACTTACAAAGCTCTGAATGGCATAGCACCTTCATATATCTCTGAGCTTTTAATATCTTATCAACCACAAAGGAAACTTAGATCATCCAATTCTAATCTTTTAATGGTACCCAAAGTGCTCCACAAACAAAGTGGAGAAGCTGCGTTTATCCATTATGCCCCCAAACTATGGAACACCCTGCCTCTGTACATCAAGCAGGCGAAGTTCAGTAAATATTTTAAAAAGATCTGAAAACATACCTGTACAGGAAAGCTTTTAGTTAACTCATCTTATCCTGTAGACTACATTTTCAGATTATTCTACATCTGCTACTATTGGGGCGCAGCCAGCCAGAAGCAGATGGGCTCCCCTATTAAGTCAGGTTCTGCTCAAGGTTTCTTCCTGGAATATGGGAGTTTTTCCTTGCCACAGTTGCCATATAGGCGTGCTTGTGGGGGTAAGAGGGTTAAGGCTGCCAGTCTTATGACATGTCATTTTCTATATTTTTGATATGTTGCTGAGTAGATCATAAACAGCAAAGAAAAGTGATTGATAATGACTGACTGACTATAATTGTGTTACATGCTTCAAATGTAAAGCACTTTGAGCTGCATTCTGTGTATGAAAGGTGCTATACAAATAAAGCTTATTATTATTATTATTATATTACTATTTTTGATGCGACTGACTTACTGCTTCCATGACGCATGACGGGAACTTAAATTGATCACGGTAGTTTAAGCTTACACTTGACAAAACATTCTAATATGAAAATGTAGATGCAATTGTTGTAAAATGGTGCAGCTCCTTTAAGAAAGCACCGTGTGCAGGGATGGAGAGAGAGAAAGCGTGAGGGGATAGGCCTACAGTATGTGTGTTAGAACTTAGCGTGTGGAAAAAGTACGTGCTGTTGAGACTGGAGCGAGTCATATTCAAAATAATGCAAAAAAAAGCAATTCTCCTCATTCATTGCAACCAAAGCATGCTTGCCGACGTTCAAACGAAAAATATATCAAAGCACCTTTTGCGTTTGAATGTAGCACGAAAAAATGTTTAAACAGCTGGACAAATGATTTAGCTAATTGATTATATAACCTGTACACCAGCAATTGCTGAACATTTACCTGTACAAGTACATTGACAGTAGCCCAGCCTAACAGCATGTTGTAGGCCTACTGTAGAAATTTCACTTAAATTGCAACTGCAACATGCCTGCTTGCCAACGTTCAAACGACAACGAAAAAGATAATAAAACAACAAGAGGGTTGAGTCCGAATGACACTGAGTTTTTGTAGTTAAGAAATATTTTAGTGATAAAAAATGGTCTTTCTTCAATCTCCTTCACTGGCGCCTATGGAAAAGGCTTAACGTCCCAAAACAACGATCAATGATCATCAAATTTCTCTCTCACATTGCTCCTCATAACCATCTATAAAAAAGTGATTTATCTTTTCTTTTTGAGCACATCCGAATCCCAGGACATAACGCACTGGACCTTATAATAGGCTCGAGATATAATTCCAAAGGGGGCAGATAGGGGCCACTGCACTTAAAACTTAAAAAGATGAAGCTTTCCTAACTTTGAAATTGCGATCAGTGACTGGCATCGGGTGAACGAAGCTTTTGAAGTTGAACAGGCTATTAAAAACTATTTGCGCACCTCCATGTCACAGGAGAGACTGGGCTCTCCCTTCTATGAAAAAAGGCGTTAGGCTACCTGCAAACTGGCCTATGATTTCATTGCTGAGTTTATGGCAAAGCAAGAAAATGTTTTTTTTCCTGAGTCAGGATATGTCGAAGTCAGTGTTATTTATTTGTCCAATGTTAGCCTATAGATACAGACCAGTACATCTTATCAATAGTTTGAATGTCGTGTGTGTGTTTCTGCTCATTGACAAATACCGTTCAGCACAATGATTCATGCCCAATTAATTCCCCTGTTAAAGTGTTAGCCTTTGTTACACTATTTGGTTTTAAGTGATGTAGCCTATGATAAACACCATATGGCAAAATATGTGACTCAGCTAATGTTATAGGCTATACAATTGAATTTCCCCTCTTAAAGGCAAGCTGGTGTAGCTTATTAGACTAGGCTACTATTAAAATACACCGACGGTAGCCTTGGCTATGTGTAAAGTAAGCTATCGCATGATTTCATGCACATAAGTGAAAAGGGCCTTGCATCTGTCAAGTTCGCACAGGGCCTCGCATCCCCTTGCGACGTTTGTTTCGGTCCCGGTGATTATTTGTGAAATTGTGCAAACGACAGCCTTTTCAAGGCATTTCAAGGAAGGAGTCGTAGCATGCAAGCTCCCAAATTGACCCAGTAGCCTAAGGCATCAATAAATTGTTGGGACTGGGGAGGGTCATGCGCGTTTTCTCAATCACTTTGGAGGGTCATAGAAAAATTCTTGCTGGCGAGGTCACGCCTTTTTTTGACTAACGCTCCCAAAACTCCTCCGGTAGCCCCTTAATTAAATAAATAACGAACAGTCCCTAATTGATTAATAGCCTAGGCCTACACCAGCAATTGTTGAACATTGACCTGTACAGGACATTGACAGTAGCCTAACAAGCAAATGTTGCAAAATACATCAAAAGACGCAATTAATCAGAAATAAATAATGTAATCTGCATCGCTTTATTTAACAAACTGCAAGCAACAAGAGCATTGAGTTAAGCTGTAAGGCCAAACCCAAGAGCAAAGCCTATCTGTTAAGGCAGTCGATAGGCTATATAACGAGCTGTGTGCCTGGAAAGACGATAGATGAAGGCTCTGGTCATCCCATACCCTCCCCCACTTCCTGTAGCCTACCATTATGAAGGCCTGTAGCCTAAAAACCGACTTCGTTGCCGTTTTGTGACATTAAGCTTTTTCACGTTAAGCCCCCTCCCCCATCCCCTTCTTTCACAAGCAGTGGGGAGCCGGGCACAAAGTAACACTTTTGGTAGACAAAGGAGGGTTCTCCGCGCTTCTGTCGTTTGGCCACAATCCGTTGCAACCAGGCCAGGACAGATATTTTAGAGAGGAGAGGCCGGTTGCAGCTCAGATGTCTTCTTATTTTCTTTATTCTTCAGTAAAGGTGCAGAACATTATTAAACTTTGACTAACATTTCTCGATGTCGATGTTTTGACTAACGAACATCGAAATGTTAGTCAACGTTTAATAATGTTCTGCACCTTTACTAAAGAATAAAGAAAATTAAGAAGACATCTGAGCTGCACCAGCGTCTCCTCGCTAACACTTTTGGCTTTGGCTAAATATTTCTAAAATCATTTGAGTTTCACTAGTCAAATGTTTTAACAAGCAACACTTGTTATTGAACTAATAACAGACGTGTGTCGAAAATTTACTTTATTTTCCATACAGAGAAATAACATATGCAGAGTCTAACCAAGGTCAATCTTGCCAAAAAAGCCCTCAAACCTGAAAACACATGAGGCAAAAGTGCAAAACATCAAAAAACTAACTAAACTAACACGCACATATTTTTGTATTGCAGTTCTGGAAATACGTGCATTAACCCACTCGACCGTCAGACAACGCTATCTGCTTCGAGTAGGCCTATTGGGTAGGACTGTAGCCTACACTGGTTGCTGTGGCACAGTCTTGAGTGACCGAATTCATTTTTCTTTGTCATATGAATGCTGTCATTTTGTTAGCATTACTGTTAAGGAGATGCTGTAGGCAAAGTCTATATTTCAACCTCGTTAGTGTAGTAAAAAAAATCAGAACTATTCACAAGGTTTCTGGGCAGCATATTTATGTTCTGTTAGCAAGCGAACTTCTCATGACTACCGACAAAGTAGCCTACTGCCAGCTGACAAAGCTCTCATTTTAAAACATTACTGAGAGACAGACACTGTACAATCAAGAAATCTTGCCACTGAATCCAAAACTATGTTTGACATTATGTACAAGGCTTAGGCTACAGTGGACTAGCATGTTGCAGGGGCTGCTAAAAACACAGAGAAACGCACTGAAAACTCGGCCAATCACAGCCCTTGCTGTCGAATGCACCGTCTGGTTCGACCATGGAACTCCACAGCGGACTATACTGCCCCCAAGCGGCTGCAGTTGTACTTACATTTCACCATTCACCATGATCGTGAATGAAGTGTCAATTTTTAACTGGGACCCACTGTAAGTCTGGGACAGCTTAAGTCGAGAGGACTCCTAACTCACTAAGACCTAGTCATAAACAGCTTTTTTGTGGCATTTTACGTTGCGATGTTTTGAAATGCGTAGCCTATGCGCAACAGGAGCTTCCAATCGCGAGGGAACAATTTTGCATTTATAAAAGGGATGCAATAACGCCACCAACAACAACCAAAACTACTCATTGTTAACATGTAAATGAAATGTAATGTTTCATTGTGAATCAAATTAAAATGTTCTCCTCTTTGCAAACGTAGCCTAGGCATATGGGGACAGATTAATTTAATAATGTTGCAAAGGTAGGCTACTACATCAATCCATAGGCCTGTTTCATTAGGCTACTTGGCTATTTGTTTTGCCTTACTCTTTATTAATTTAGGCTAGGCCTTTTTATTCAGTTATTAATCATCTTCCGTCCTTCGCACTACTTGTGTAGCGCACGCATTCTCCGACCTGTCACCTGTCACTCATCATCGGAAGAGAGGTGTTTGGAATTCCCGCGTTACAATGGTCAGCCAATCAAGGTGGTCACTTCAGTCAAGCTCGTGCATGAGTAATGACGTAATCCATAGCCACGAAGACTCACTCCTAGTTTAGGAGTTGTCTGAAAGGCTTTGTGAATAACTTTTAAGAGAAAACTCCTAGCTACAATCTTTAAGTGCGATTTAGGAGTAGCCTACTCCTAGTAGTAAGATAAAAGCCTTTGTGAATAGACTACGGCCCCAGTTATTCATCATCTTCCGTCCTTGTGTAACACACGCATTCTGAGACCTGTCACCTGTCACTCATCATCGTAAGGGAGGTGTTTGGAATCATGCCCGCGTTACAATCATCAGCCAATCAAGGTGGTCCCGCTTGCCCATTTACCCAAATGAATGGTCGAATATTACTGATGATCATTGTTATTTAAGAACATGCAGTGTGCGTAGGGTACCAAAAACATCTTGCTCGTAAAAAAGCATCATAACGCACATTCTGGCGGGTCTGTTATTTACTGCAGGCTGCGCAAACCACAGGCCTTTATTTTGGGCATTCATTCATTCATTCATTCATTCATTCAACCTTTATTTATTCTCGGAGGGTCATTGAGGGAAGCCCTCATTTTCAATGAAGCCGAGATTACAGAAGCGAAGCAAAGCGCTCCACAAACAAGACAACATTCGAGGCCTTCTGTTGAATTTTATATAAAGCCTGCGCTAACAGTAATCCTCCTGCCCCTGATAGGCCTACCACAGCTGTGGATAGTGTGGAATGTTCAAGTAATAACACAATCCAATGTGTGTCTCAATTGTCCCCCGCTGACCACCTCACACATTTCTCTAGATTTTGCAACGATTACATGACACAATGCCATAAAATATGCCAGTTTTAGGACACAGAATAATGTTTGTAATGATAACAGGTAAGCCTACATTTAACAGTAACAAGTGTAATGAGCTATTCATTGTCTAAGGTGCATGGTGAAGTGAAATTCTTACTTTGGAAAACAAACATTTGCCGATATCATTGCCGATCATCAGAATATTGCAACAGATTCTGTGTTCTGGACTGCAGGTAACTTGTTAAGCCAGTGGTTCTCAAACTTTTATTTCATTCCCCACTTTGATTAAGGGGCATGACTGATAATAGTGGAGATAACGTGTTATCCCGAGGCTTTTGCAAGTCAGCATCTTCGACGGTAGTCTATTAAATAAGTTTTCGATGTCCCAAACGGAGAGCCATAATTTATTGTTTTTAACGATCTCTATGCTACTCACAAAAATGTAGGCATGAGGACATGATGAAGTAGGCTATCCAACTGTCTGTGTTAAATTATTGTGATTACGAGCCAGTGGTTTTCAAACATTATGCGTGACTCAGACATCTAACTAAATGCAACAGGCTCATATCGTCCTCGCATTATAAAATGAGGACCAGTGTTTTGTCAAATTGCAAATAGCTATTCGTTTTAACGATTTTTTTTATGATAGTATGAAGTGCTTTTTGTATAGGCTACTATCTTAATCTTGGAACATGGGGAGGGAAGTGGCGCGTCTGCAGTCAGCCAAATATGAATGTAATTCGGCGGCTTAAAGCAGATGTATTTGTCTATTGTACAGAAAAATAAAAATGATCAATGTCAAGCAGTCAATTGACTACATTGCAGTCAAGAAGTAGGGCACATTAAGACACTGTTTTGATTTGCGTAGTTGCGTTACCCCCAACACTGACAATAACATAGACAGCAAATTAAGATATTTTTTCGTTTTGTGGAGCGGCACCGGTAGGCTATCAAAAGCAGATTTCGATTTTCCCTACCACCGTGTAGTCAAGCCTTAAGCCATACCCAAGTAGCCTTAATCGAGGTAATGTTTAATTACGATTTATTTTGTTATTGAATTCGTAGGCTGGGATTCCTCTCGGTAACAATTACGTTTAAAGGTAGCCTAGCCTCCTGCTTTTTCAGAAGGGGCGGCAGTCAGGCTACTGACAGAGCGATGTACAGTGGTAGAGCGACGCACAGTGGCTGAAAGTGGTACTAAAGCTTCACGCAGCTTCACGCCTCGTAATGCGCGACTGAAGTGGCCATTTGAAAGCGATGCCGACTGTAGAATTCAGTCTCACTCACATCTCATTTTTTCTGTCCTTGACATGACTGAACTTATCTTTGTTGTCTCATTTTAACTTCTGAACAAGCTGTATCACAACAACACTCACAAAAGTGCATACATTTGACCTAGCGCACTTGGTTAGAACAAAAAATAAACTGCACAGTATGGCAAAGACTCTAATTTTTAATTTAATTTAACTTCAAATCCAGTTTCTTCTGGATATCATTCAGCTCCCCTTACTTTTCTTTGGCAGCCTTCCTCATAGCATTTGACTGGGCTATCAATGGTACTTGACCAAGCTGCTCCACTTTGGCAGCCAAATCGTCAGCGGAGGACAAGAGGCCACTGATGTTCAACAGTTTCCCTCTTTCATTTGTTTGGCACTCACAAGGTGCTCTAGACAGACCTTTAATTTTCGTTTGCACTTGTCCGGATTCTGAACAATTTTTGTAGGGTCCATCCACCCCAGATTTTGAAAAAGAGAATATCTGAGTGGGCATTTCTCAAGTAATTTTGCAACTGCAGCCTGAACGAATGTCTTTGTGTTAGAGCGAAGGGTGAATACCTGCACCTACACCTTTTTCTTGGTTCTTAAGTCCTTGAGCATGCGATCATCCACAAATCCCAAGTTCACTTTTGCTGATCCTTTGTGGTTTCCACAGTCAGTCACATCAACACTGAAGAGCTATCAGCAGAGGTTACCTGCTCCATCACATCCTCTTTGATGAATCTGTCCATAATATCTGTAATGAGCAGGGCTTGAAAACAAAATTATTTTTCAAACATTCCGTTCCGAACGGTTCAGGTAGGCCTATGTTTAACGTTTTCGTTCTTGCATGCGTTCCGCCACCAACATATCGGTCCTGAACTGGTTCGGAACGCAAAATATTGTTCGTTCTTAAAGTTCCGGCAGTGTTTGGCTGGCCTATCAAGTCTATTTTTGTGGACTTTACCTTAGAATAGACGTACTCATTATTTCCCCTTGACTTAGCCTATACCGTAGCTATGCCCAAAAATAATAAATCACAGGCGGCATCCAAAAACATTCAGATGGGCTATCCATCCCATAGCCTACAGACTTACTGTAGGCCTAACCTATGCCTATGAATAATTTCTTATCAAAAATATTTCTGGATACGTGCTAAACTCCTTACCTGGTTGTAGCCTAAGTTTTATCCATATGGAGATCTTCAAAGGCTTGCGCTATAATTCCAACGAACCTTTCTGTTGCTGACAAGGCCCATCTCAAATTTCCCGTTTAACTCTTCTACATAGAATAGGCTATAATTGCGTAAACATTTCAAATCCCGTTTTGAAACGACAAGGCGTGGACAGGCAAAATAGGCTATTACGCATAGGCTACAAACAATTTCCAAATCAATTTCAGTAGCCTACGCTACGAGCTGGCCTAAGATCCGAAGTGGCAGACGGATAGGTTACATTACAACAGCAAGACAAAATATACACATTTGGACCAAAGGTCCATTTATTCGTTTTTTTTTTTTTTTTTTTCAAACTGCAGAAATCAAATTATTAGGCTATTATATAGAGAACGAAAAAAAAACGTTATTAACCGGTTTTGTGGATTTCAGAATAACGTTTCTGTTCCGGAACAGTTGAAGACCATTTTGTTTTCGTTTCCGTTTCCGCTCCTCGTAAAATTCTGTTCGTTTTCGTTCCTGGAACCGGTTCGGAGCCCTGGTAATGAGTTTGAAAAGGTCCTGTCCAAAAAAGGGCAATACTGGCCTGTCAGTCTGGTATTTCTCCAAAAGGGGTTGGAACTCTTAGCAATTGAGAGGAATATGTTGGCCTTGGTGACAAATGGATCGTCACAGCTTTCTGCAACGACAGAGAAAGATTTATTTTTAGGCTCTGGGAGTTGTTTAGCCCTAACACTAGCCACATACTTCTGAACGTGTGGCCAAATCTCTATTGCCCTTTCTGTTACAGGCAAATTCTCAAGCCAGCGATGTTGGCAGTACTGCTTTAGGAAGACATCGCTGCCAGTGACTTTTGAGTAGTCTTCACGCCTCGCTGGTGAATCCTTGAAGAGCCAAAAAAGAGAACTGAGTGTCTGCTCGACCCCCCATTTGGTTTTTGCACTTCCAGCCTTAAACGCATTATGCATAACATAAAGGCCACAGCTACCAATAGTCACCAATTTGCTGCCTGTTTCCTGCTCAGTGTTTTCCGTTAACATGTCATACACCTTCCAGTTGACAGCTGGACCATCCATTGATAGCTGAAAGATTCCATGTGTTCCAACTGCCTCACAGGACTTTTGAAGGCACGTGTGCAACTCTGTTGCAGTGGCATGTCCTATAAACTGTGAGTCAAAGTATCTTGACCTAACTTCATCACCATCCCAAAAGCGAATGTGGATATCTACCTGCTTTTTCTGAAGACTGTCATTTAAACTTTCATCAAATAAGAGAACATATTTAACTTGACTCAAGATGCTACCCAACTTCTGGTTCAGGCAATAGTCATCTCACGACTCGACTACTGCAATGCCCTCCTGACAGGTCTCCCAGCCTGCGCAGTGAAACCACTTCAGATGATCCAGAACGCGGGCGGCGCCTGGTCTACAACCAACCCAAAAGGGCACATGTTACCCCGCTGCTCATCCAGCTACACTGGCTACCTATGGCGGCCCGCATCAAATTCAAGTCTCTAACGCTTGCCTACAAAGTAGTCTCCGGTTCTGCTCCCACCTACTTGAATGCCCTCATACAGACTTACACTACCTCCAGACCGCTCCTCCTCTGACGAACGACGCCTAGCTCTACCACCGGGTGCGCTCAAGCCAATCCAAACTTTTTCTCATCTGTTGTTCCTCGTTGGTGGAACACACTGCCAGTTCCTACAAGGGCAGGGACATCCTTTTCCACTTTCAAAAAACTCCTGAAGACCCAGCTCTTTAGAGAACATCTACTCTCACCCATACAAAAATGTGATATATGGCAATATATGAACATATATGTCAAATAACAGGGACTTATAATTGTACTTATATGGACATATATGTGATTCAAATATTTATGTCAAACATATATTCAAAGCTATATGTCCATACATGCATACAACATATTTTAATTTCCCATATAAGATGCTATATATCTTCATATACTACTGTAGATCCAATTATTTGTTTTCCAAATATATGGAGAAGTTTATGTGTGAATATGTGACGGAGTTATATGTAGTCTCTATATATGGTGGCATACATATCCATACACTAGATTCCACTACTTATTTTCTAAATATATGGAGAACTTTATGTGTGAATATGTGGCGGACATATTTGTAGTCTTCATATATGGTGGCATACATATCCATACACTAGATTCCATTACTTATTTTCCAAATGGAGAACAGTGTGAATTTGTTTATGTCTTTGCGTCACAGGTATGATGTCGACTATGCTGCTCAGCATCTTTTGCCTTATGTGTCATTTTGTGTGGAGCACTTTGGGTTGCACTATATGCATACAAAAAATGTGCGAGGCCACAGCTACTTTAAATATAACGGATGCTTATCTCATCTTGATATGCGCATGCCCACACAGCAATACCCATCCCCCACCCTTGACTGACTTTTGAAATCCAACCCACGGTGACTTCAACCATCACTTTTCTGTCCTGTCATGCATCTGACTGTGTAACCTGTACAAACTCTGCTGTCATCATATCCAAGGTAAGAAGGCCTTTAGTAAACAGGAATTAGAAAAATATTGTTTTTATAATGTAATGTTAACCAAATCCGTTTGTTAACAGTCTAACCATCATGTTAGAATTAGCAAACGTTAATGTTATCTGTAATTGACCATAGTTTGAGACTTTTATTTTGAAATTACACAGGACAGGGGTAAGGAGATTCAGCGCGCGGCAAGCTTTGTTAGACAAGTCAGACATTTTTTCTCTCTTGCGTGAACATACACCACATACGCACAGGAACACCTTTTCTCATTGTTTTACTTGAAGATTTATGTGTACATCACCGTTACGGATTACATTTTAGCATATTATGTTCGTGTTAAGTCTGTTTTGTGAACTACCTGCAAGGAGCTAATGGACAGCTAAATGAACTGCTAGTTTGCACCCTTGGAAAGTGGAGCGAGGTATGAAATCTTTAAGTATAATGTTCAGTTATCCAAGTGAACCTTGTAACGTAAAAGTGTTAAATGATATTTGCAGTGTTTTCTTGAGTTATGAGTTGTCCACACGGGTGAATTTAATGTGAAAGTTGGCTTTATTGTAGCCTATTGCATTTACACGAGCATATTCTTCATTTATCATTTTGAGTATCCAGTTAATAATTGCATAAAACTATGCACTCTGTTTGTGTATTTTTATTTACTTGCTCTTGTGTGTATCATACTTTAGTTTCACGGTGCTGGAAGAGCGACAATAAATGTCATTGCACCCGTTTTCGTGACTCCCTCTTCATTTCGGGTTCCGAGGGCTGCTACAGTGAAACTTCGTCACTACGCTGTGAGTCATCTACCACGCTCTGCCAGGATGTCAAAATGTCCATGGTCTACAGATAAGTCCACAATCAGAGACCGACAGAGTACAGGTTAAATTTAAGTGATCGTCAACATTGGACATTTTGATACATTGAACATGGTTTATGGAAATTGTGTATTAGCCTAGGCCTACAAGGTGATTGAGTAATTTCACGCATATTTTGTGACCTGAAAGATGAAAATAGACACTCCAAATAAGCAAGAAAAACGAAGGTGAATGCATTTCACTGTTTATTGTGTTAACCTGATTGAGTTTAAAAGAAGTGTATTGCTTGATTGTACATCATCAGTAATACTGTCTGATATAGTTTTTGTTGTTCTTTGCTTATCTTAGCATATCCTTGATGGGTAAATGTCTGAAGTGAGTGGTTATATAGTTTAAGATTTAGTTAAAGTCATAGATTTGAGTACAGACATACTACACTTACAAGCTTGTAACATAAACAGACACATAGATAAACAAGATGTCAGAACCCTCTGAAGAAGTAGACAAGATATTAGAACCCACTGAAGAAGCAGACAAGTCACCGCAGGTCAGGTCTAGCTCTCGTGAGCGCAATCTAACAGAAAAGGGCCAAGAATTACATGAACAAGAAGCAAAGAAAAATGAGAAAGCATTCAACAAGACTTATGAGGTGTGGCGACAGACAGCAAGGGAAATAAGAACACAGCTAAAGTTGTGCTGCTCAGATGAAGAGCTTAGATCATGTAAAGTCAACATTGAATCTAAGCTCAACACAGTTGCTCAACATTATCAAGCTATGCAGAGAAACCATAGTACTACTTCAGACATTGTAAGTCGAATGGATGCATGTGGCACTATAACAGCAGAGATCTGTGAACTAGCCACCAGACGACTAAAAAATATTCATGAAGTTTTTAACGGTCAACTTGAAAAGGAAAGAGTGAGGATGACTTTAAATAAGCATGAGTACGGGTCGGTCTTCGGTAAAACAAACACTGAAACTGTGTTCTCTGAGTCACCTGAAGAATTTGATAAGATCTCTAATGCCAACTCCACGGCATCTAGCAAACGTGCCGATGCTGAGGCTGAGCTTGCTGCCAGGAACTACATGCTCAACAGTCAAGGCTTGATGAACTTGAGAGTGAATGGAAAGCCATGGAGGCTGAAATTAAATTAAAAATAGGGAGAGAGAAAATAAAGTTACAACAACTACAAGCAGAGAGTGATGTAAAGGTAGCAGCAGCGCGCGTGAAAGCTTACAATGACTGCGATAGCCTCATTCATGGTGGTGAAGAAACACACATCCAGATCCCACCAGACCACCAAATCACTGTCAAAACATTAAATGTACAAGCCACACCGTTCCAGCCTCATCAAACATCACAAGGAGCGTCGTCAAATCAGTCAGAAGTCAATCTAGCTCGAGAAATTGCTAGTTCATTCACTCTAAGTCGTCTACCTGTCCCAGAACCTACAACATTCACTGGTGACCCCTTGAAGTTTATCGATTGGCAATTATCCTTCAACGCATTAATTGATCAGAAGCCCCTTCCAGTCGCTGAAAAAATGCTCTATTTAAAGAGTTATCTTGCAGGAGAAGCACGCAAGGCTGTGGAGGGATTTTTCTATCGGAACGCAGATGATGCATATCAGGGTGCTTGGGCAGTCCTTCAAGATAGGTATGGGAATCCATTCATTGTTCAAAAGGCCTTTAGAGATAAGCTTGCAAAGTGGCCGAAGATTTCTGCAAATGACCCAATTGCACTTAGAGACTTCGCTGATTTTCTTAAAGGATGTGCTGAGGCCATTCCCCATGTTAAGGGACTGAGCATTCTCGATGACTGTGAGGAGAATCACAAACTTCTTAAAAGGCTTCCCCGAAAGTGGTTGGTCCGTGGGTGGAGTCGATTGTCGGGAAGAATTAGATCAAAGTGGAAATTATCCCAGCTTTGCTTTACAGAGTTCCTGGCAAGGGAAGCCAGAATTGCATGCAACCCCATTGCTTCACCACTTCTGCTGAACATTAAAACAACAGAAGAGAGGGTTCCACAGCCAGCCAAAAAGCCCTAAACACAGTCACTCAAACGAAAAGACTCTCCCCACTGAGACAGTAGAACAGTCAAGGGCATGGCTGCCTTGCTTATGTTGTCAGGATGAAACTCATGGTATTTCTAAATGTCCAACTTTTTGCTGCAAAATCCATAGATGATAAAAGGGCTTTCATTTATGAACATCATCTTTGCTTCGGTTGCCTAAGAAAGGGACACGCTACCAAAGAGTGTAAAAGGCGGCACACCTGCAGCACATGTGGTCGACGCCATCCTACATGCCTGCACATAGAAGGAAATATAAACTCAAATGAAAAAAGCTACAAAGGACTCTGGAGCTGTAGGAGAACATAGGAATGAAGGAACCCACAAGGTTACATCATTTGCTTTGACACAACATGCCTCAGCCACCTCCAGCATTGTCCCAGTTCTTGTGTCTTCGACGACAGCACCAGAAAAGGAAATTCTCACTTATGCATTGCTTGACACACAGAGTGACTCTACTTTCATATTGGAGGATCTAGCTGCAAGACTCAGTGTGACCACGTTTTCAGTACAACTCAAGTTAAGCACCATGACTGCTGCCAATACAGTAATAGCAAGTAAGACTGTCAGTGGTCTACAGGTTAGAGGACTGAACTCGGAAACATACATCACAGTAAAACAGGCCTATACTCGAGACTTCATTCCAGTCGATAAGTCACACATTCCCACTAAGGGCACAGCACTCCAGTGGCCTCATTTGAACCACTTAAGAAACAAGATGCCACCATTGCAAGACTGTGAGGTGGGACTACTGATTGGTTACGACTGTCCGTCAGCACTGGCCCCCTAGAGGTCATCTCAGGTAGTGAAAATGAGCCCCTTTGCACAAAGGACTGCATTAGGCTGGGGTATCATAGGGTCAGCCAATCCCCACATGGACAGGCAGGGAAATCAAAGCTTTGTTCATCGAATCTCTGTGAAAGAAATCCCAGTGCCATCTGCTCCAGATGTGTTAAAGATTTTAGAATCGGACTTCAGCCAAAAAAGACCTATGAGGATAAATACGTGTCTCAGGATGATGTTCGATTCATTCAGTTTCTGAGTGACAACATTAAGCAAAAGGACAATGGACATTACGAAATGCCACTTCCCTTTAAAGGCACTGGTTTTACCAGTTCTTCCAAATAACAAGAAGCTGGCCACTGTTAGGCTGCAACACCTGAAGAAAAGGTTGAAGTCAAACAAACAGTATTATGACCACTACATGGCCTTCATGAAAGACATCATAGACAGAGGTGATGCGGAACCAGCCCCAGCAGCTTCTGAGAGCGAGACTGTGTGGTACATTCCACATCATGGGGTATACCACCCCAGAAAGCCAGATAAACTTAGAGTTGTTTTTGATTGCTCTGCCAAGTTTAATGGGATGTCTTTGAATGACACACTACTAACTGGCCCTGATTTGATCAACTCTTTGGTGGGAGTTCTTCACGGTTTAGAAGAGAAGCTGTTGCTGTGATCTCGCGACATTGAAAAAATGTTTCATCAGTTCTCCGCTTTTACCGAATGCCGTAATTACCTGAAGTTCCTTTGGTGGGAGGGAGGTCAGTTGGAAGCAGAACCTCAAGAATATAGAATGACAGTCCACCTCTTCGGCGCTGCCTCCTCCCCAGGATGTGCCAATTTTGGACTCCGGTACCTGGCACAATAACATAAGACTGACCATCCCCTAGCATCAGCCTTTGTAGAGAATAATTTCTACGTGGACGATGGGTTAATCAGTGTTCCAACGGAGGAAGGGGCTAAGGAGCTAATCATCAGAGCACAGGAACTTTGCAAAAGTGCAGGCTTGCTTGCATAAGTTTAACTCAAACCCAAGAGAGGTCCTTACCTGCGTAGCTCCATCAGAAAGAGCAGCAACTACTGACCCTCTCAATCTCAATCCAGACACCTTACCAGAAGGACACATACTTGGCATTCAGTGGTCCATGGAAACTGACACCTTTTCTTTCAATATTGATGCCAAAGACCGCCCTCCAACTCGTCATGGTATCCTGTCAGCTGTCGCCTCCCTCTATGATCCACTTGGGTTCGTGGCTCCATTCACCCTGAGAGGGAAATGTATCCTGCAAGAGCTGTGTCACCGAGGTGTTGGATGGGATGATCCCATTCCTGTAAGCCTTCAGTCACGGTGGGAGGAGTGGAAGGATGGTCTCAGAAGGTTAAAGGAGATCACTATACCCCGATGTAATGTTCCTCACAACCTCGGTAACATTGTCAGGATTGAACTACACCACTTTGCGGATGCCAGCAGTACAGGATATGGAGCGTGTTCCTACCTAAGGTACAGAAACAACAAAGGTGAGATCCATTGCAGTCTCAGAATGGCAAAGTCCAGAGTAGCTCCATCAAAGATCTTAAGTATCCCGAGATTGGAACTCTCAGCTGCTGTCACCGCAGCCAGAATGAGCGTCATGTTAAAGACGGAACTTCAGATGAAAATTGATGAAGAATTTTTTTGGACTGACTCTCAGGTGGTGCTAGCATACATCTGCAATGAAGCACGAAAGGTTCCACGGTTTGTGGCCAACCGTATCCAACTGATAAGAGGAAGTACAGATCCCAACCAATGGCACTATGTTGACACAACACAAAACCCGCTGACCACACTTCGAGAGGCATTAACGCAGAAGAAATCTCCTCATCTAATTGGTTATCCGGGCCTAGATTTCTGTGGGAACAAGAAGTGCTCTTGCCACCTAAACCCTCGACTGAATTGCTTGTCGGAGATCCAGAAGTCAAGGCAGCTCGAATATTTGCAACCCAAGTCAGTGAAACGAAAGTGATATCCTAAGCCGCTTGAACCGTTTTCCTCCTGGACAAAGCTTGTGAAGGTGGTTGCAAGAATCAAGAGAGTTGGATCTAAGAAAACCTCACAACATGTTGAATGTGTGTCCATTGGCGAACGTAAGAGAGCTGCTGAGGTTGTGATTAAGCTGGTCCAACAACAAGCCTTCTCTGAAGAGATAAAGGTACTTCAAACAAGTCACAAGGGCAAGTGTCTCCCAAGTTCAAGTCCCCTTTTTTTGCCTGGACCCCATGCTAGATGAAGGACTGCTTCGTGTTGGTGGGAGACTGAAAGAGTCAGCCCTCAGTGAAGAACTAAAGCACCCCATTATCCTCCCAAGGGACAGCCACATCACTGAGTTGGTTATAGCTCATTACCATGCCCAGATCTGTCATCAGGGACGAAATCAAACATTGATGGAGCTACGAGCCAATGGTTTTTGGATCCATGGTGGGAGTAAGACTATTGCCAAGTTTGTTCACAGATGTATAAAATGCCGAAAGCTTAGACAACCTACAGAGGAGCAAAAAATGTCCGACCTTCCAAAGGAACACTGCCAAGCTTCAGACCCCTTTACATTCTGTGGGATGGACTGCTTCGGTCCATTTGTTGTTAAGAAAGGTCGTAAAGATTACAAGCGATATGGGCTTATCTTCACATGTTTGTATTCACGAGCAGTCCACATTGAAATGCTTGAAGATATGTCTACGGACTGTCTTATCAATGCCATAAGATGCTTTGTCAGTCTGAGAGGAGCAGTCAGTCAACTCCGCTGTGACCAGGGCACAAATTTAAAATCAGGAGCTAGAAATGAGCTCAAGGAAGCCCTTAAGCAATGTGATACAAAGGCACAGGAAGCCTTCCTGGCAGACAAACAATGTGAGTTCATCTTCAATGCTCCTTCCACCAGTCATGCAGGAGGCATCTGGGAGCGACAAATTCGAACCATTCGGAATGTGTTGAATGCTACTGTTGCGCAGTGTCCAGGTAGACTAGATGACTCTTCTCTCAGAACACTATTCTATGAAGCAATGGCCATTGTCAACAGTCGTCCATTAAACGTGGAAGGAATCAATGACCCTCACTCATTAGAGCCCTTAACTCCAAATCACCTCGTCTTGATGAAATCCAAAGTCGCCTTGCCACCGCCTGGGAAGTTTGTCAGGGAGGATTTGTATGCTGTAAAAAGGTGGCGCAGGGTACAATACCTTGTTGAGCAGTTCTGGAGCAGGTGGAAAAGAGAATACCTCCTGAATATTTCCATAAGACTAAAGTGGCACTTACCTCGGCGAAATCTAAAGGTAAATGACCTTGTCATCATCAAGGATGACCTGCTCGCAAGGAATGAGTGGCGTCTTGGACGAGTGATTGACGTCACAGAAGGAAGTGATGGGTTAGTTCGTCGTGTAAAGGTACTAGTAGGAGATCGGAATCTGACAGGAAAGGGACACTACACTTTTAAAACTTCAATTATAGAAAGACCTATCCAAAAATTAGTCTTGCTACTGGAAGCTCAGTAAATGATTTCCAACACAAGCCACTTACCTCAGACATGTTTAGGTCACATGTGGAATGTTTTTTTTTGTTTTGTTGTGTGTGTGTACTAATGTGGCCTAGAAATCATGACTGATTCATTGTTCATTTTCATGTTTGTACCTCATTCATCATAACATGATTTGGTGGGAGTGTAATTGACCATAGTTTGAGACTTTTATTTTGAAAATACACAGGACAGGGGTAAGGAGATTCAGCGCGCGGCAAGCTTTGTTAGACAAGTCAGACATTTTTTCTCTCTTGCGTGAACATACACCACATACGCACAGGAACACCTTTTCTCATTGTTTTACTTGAAGATTTATGTGTACATCACCGTTACGGATTACATTTTAGCATATTATGTTCGTGTTAAGTCTGTTTTGTGAACTACCTGCAAGGAGCTAATGGATAGCTAAATGAACTGCTAGTTTGCACCCTTGGAAAGTGGAGCGAGGTATGAAATCTTTAAGTATAATGTTCAGTTATCCAAGTGAACCTTGTAACGTAAAGTGTTAAATGATATTTGCAGTGTTTTCTTGAGTTATGAGTTGTCCACACGGGTGAATTTAATGTGAAAGTTGGCTTTATTGTAGCCTATTGCATTTTACGAGCATATTCTTCATTTATCATTTTGAGTATCCAGTTAATAATTGCATAAAACTATGCACTCTGTTTGTGTATTTTTATTTACTTGCTCTTGTGTGTATCATACTTTAGTTTCACGGTGCTGGAAGAGCGACAATAAATGTCATTGCACCCGTTTTCGTGACTCCTCTTCATTTCGGTTCCGAGGGCTGCTACATTATCAATTAGCTATCGATAACGTTAGCGAGCTAATATTGCTAACGTTAGCGATGTTAGCTGTTAATGTTAACTTTTCCATTAACTAACTTTACCATTATGGTAAATATCTAGAATGGTAGTTAACATCATATCCAACAAAAAGCCTGTCTGAGATGTTGTTATGAATATAAGTTTTAGTTTGAATGAAATATCAGGTGTGAGTAAGTTAGCTAACCTAGCTATAGCTTACATTTAAAGTGGCTGCTAATAACCATGCAGGCTAACGTGAACATTAGTAGGCCTAAATGGATCTTTAGTTTGTGAAGGGTAGTGTTAAGCCATCCTTACAACAGAAGATTTTGACAAGATCTGGGAAAGATTCTTGAAAGAGTCTTTTGAGTAAAGCTTGAATGGGGGCATTAGTTAAAAGACTCCAATCTTTCAAGAATCTTTCCCAAATCTTGTCAAAGTATTCTGATGTATGGATCATTAGGCTACATGTTCTTCATCTCATAGCCCTTATTTAAGCTTACTTGTGCCAAGGCGTGTGTTTATTAAAGATGCATGTGAAGGTAGTAGTGCTTCAGTGATGGTCTTTTCATGTTCTGTGTGTTTTACAGCATATTAATCTTCTCTGTTCCCTGTTTGCAGGTGGTGATTTGTGAGGACTGCTGCCCAGAGAACACTGAGTGCATTCTGCCAAATCAATGTGTGCCACTTCCATACAGGGAAAAAAGTTTCTACCTGTAGAGTGTAGCCTACTCACTGTTTGTGTGGAAAAACTAAACTTTAATAAAAGGTTAAACAAATATTTTGTGTGTTTTCTTTGTAACATCAACAATGTTATATTTCTGAAATATACATATATTGTGACATATTTCTATAACTGTGACATAGCAGAACATTACATATATTTTGCATTATATTAACCTAATATGAGTGCAAATATATGTCCATAGACATATATTTGCAATATATTGGTATCCCTAGTATGCGTACAAATACATAACTTATCATATATTAACATATATGCAACTGACATATATTTGTAATATATTTCTATATCTGGGAAAATATATGTGACATATATAAAAACGGCCAATTTTTCTATATTTTGAAATATATTTGACATGTATGTGTATATATGTGACTTACATGTGTGAGACATACACTGACATATACATAATATATGTGCTTTACATATATTGCCATGTATCATATTTTTGTATGGGCATAGCAACACTTACAACAAGTCTTACTGATCCTAGCACTCACCAGCCGTTTTAAACTGACAAGTAACTGTTAAAAACAGCACTCACCGACGCACTTATTCTTACTGTACTCTAATGTTTTTTAAACTGTCCTAAAATTGTGAGAATTGTTCTAAAACTTACTGTTTACCATGTTGTTAGTCGCTTTGGTTAAAAAAGCGTCAGCCAAATGTAATGTAATGTGCATTTTTTTGCAATACCACTGTCTGGAAACATCAACTGAAAGACATTGCTGACTCCATTGCAGCTCTTGAATGAGTTGTGTTTGGTTACCAGCTCCAGTACCCAGTAAATCTCAGCAGTAAGAACTTCAGTGCCTTGCATAAAACTTGCTAATGAGGAGGTTGCAGGAGATGCTGGAGTTCCAGTTGATGCAGTCACACTTAAAGCAGGGGCAGGAGTACTAGCTGACGTGCTGAAACAAATAAATATTTATTCTAAAAATTACACTGATGTTTACAAAAATAAAACAGTTCTAATATAAGTTAAAGCAATCTAAACAATACCAAATGAATGAACTGTATTGGAGGCAAACCAGGCAACATTTTTAATGTTAATTATCCAGCTTTGCAGTTACTTTATATTCCGCAAATACAACACTTTCCAGCCAACAAAACGGAAACCGAATTAAACTAACATTTCATCCGTCAACATAACAACAACAATGATCACTGGTTCCTTTTCCTGCTTGGTCTGCAAACAAATCCAATAAATCCAGATCAAAAAAGATTGTTACTATGAATACCAATCATAACATGAAATTTAATATTACGTTTGGTATTAATTCATTTTGCAAATATTTTATTACATCAATATTATTCTCATATAAGATGAATTCCTGTGTCTACAGAAATCAACATTACTGAAAATTACTTGCATGAAGCATTCCTACTAATCCACAAGATGGCACCAGAGACCACAACTTGATTATTCTGCGAAATTAGACTTGACTTTTCAGAATCGCTGAAACTACACACACCAAAACAAATGAATTCTACAAAATCATAGTGCTAAAATGGCACATCATATTTGAAACGATTTCACTGATAGTAACAATCTAGGACAGTATGGTAGCTAGTCTCCTTTGCTAACACTAGAACCTCCATTTCTGATTAAACCCTGGTGAATTCAAAATAGCCTAAAAATATTTCTGATCAAACCAGTCCTCACCATTTGAAACTGGGTGGCAAAAAGATAAGCTTATGTCACTGAACAAGATTGTTCTATTTGCAAAAACCGTATTACTAATGAACTAGTAACTGAAATATTACCATACAGTTAACTGCTAAGTTATAGCTAACGGCTACGTTACAGCTAGCATAGCCGCTTAGTATGTTCAGCTAGTCACACACGTTACACCAGAGAACCATAATAAACAAGCTCTGGATATTTTGACGACAGCATTTTGACTACGTGCATTTACAAGCTCTCTTACCTGGACTGTGGAGCAGTTCTTGACTGAAAAAAGCTGGACGCTGGTGATGTCAATACACTGGCTGCCAGACTTGAGTGTTTCTTGCTTTGAAGATGGCTCACCAGTGCTGCCTCTCCCATGCTGACGATGTCAATGTTTTTAGCGCAATATTTGTAATATGCTTTTGTGTTTGATTTAGGGTCCGGTGCAATCCAGTCTTTAAATTTCGGGTGTTGTAGCCATAAATTTGAAAACATGCAACGACCCATTTCTGTTGACCACTAGGCTAGCTATGTGTCAATAGACCTCAGCAGTGACATCACGAAAATGTGCCAGACTAGGCTAAGCAAGCGTTGATTGGATATAATTCCATTAGGCTAATACAGTACGTGACCAGTTAGTAAAATTACAGTTTTATAGCCTACCTTCCTATTTCTTATTTCACAATGCCTTTGAGCATACTGTAAAATTCTACCATACATTTTTTTCCATACTTTATGAAGACTTTTACACAAAATTCAAGACTTTTCAAGGTCTGGAAAACAGTGTTTCTTGAACAGTAGTGTGGCGTGGATGTGTATAATATCTGAATGAATGTGTATTTCTCAATTATTGTTATAATCTATACAACTGTATACATGACTAAGTTTGAATGGAGCTAGCTGGGCATTGAACTGGGCTGAATGGACTGGGAAAAAGTTTTTTTTTTTTTAAATGACCTGTATGAACATGGATTCACTTTTAAAAAAGATGGCAGAGTGCAAATCTTTTTTTACATGACCTTTACACTTGGTGCTGGCAAGGCATTGAACTGGGCTTCATTCAAGGAGTCCAACGGTACCTCATTTTTGAAAATAGGACATACAGGTCAAAAGTTACATGCACACACCTTCATATACACAGACAGCCCAGCCCATTAGACATTGCCAGATGGCTCAGAACTCTGCCAGGTGCAAGTAATCAACTCTAGCAGCAGAGCTCTGCCAGGTGCAAGTAATGAGGTGCTGTGATGTCATAGAGGCCCAGCATTCCGCCATTCATTTCAATGGGGCCCAAAAACGGCGAAACGGGAATACCGCGAAAACGACAAGGGCCAGCGACACGAAATAAACAAGCAAGTTACACCGGTTTGGGCCTGAATTTTTGGAGTTCAAACCGCGTCGATAGCTCAAATGGTCTAGGAGCAGTAGTTCGGCCAAAAAGTGGGTGAAAAGGAATAATAAATAAAGTAAACTTAAGAAGAACAATAGTGGGCTTGCTGGATCCAACCCACTAATTAATACATATAAAGACAACCACTCATCAACCAGCCCAGTTGTCATATGTTAGTATAGTAAGTAAATGTGGTTGGTGTGGAAGGCCTACAGTAAGACTTAATATGGCATGGAGAGAAGCAAGTCTGATGAAGAGCCGAAGGGCTCGAAACGTCATGTGTGTGGGGATTGAAGTCAAATAAAAGAAAATAAACGGAGAGTAAGTGTGCGGACCTTCTTTGTTACTGGATCATGGATTTTTGGCTCCTGCACCTTAAATTGGATGTGTGCACGTTCCCAAACTGAAATGAAGAGAGGCATGCTCGTGCCAAAGAACTCCCTCCATGTCGATATTGTGCAGAGTTGAGTAGTTGTATAGCAACTTAACCGAACAAGTTCATTTTTCTATGATCTGTTAACTAAATACATTTATAACTAAATAATTTTAACTTAGTACTGTTTAGGTCCAGATAATACTGTTGAAGATGGTAGTCATGCAACAGCTGATTTTGAGGAGGGTTTATTTGAAAAGATAAGCACAGAGTTACTCCCTCACTGTTGAACAGAACATTGAACTAGTTCATGTTAAGTGTGTACTTTCACAGCTACTAAAGACTTCCTCAGCCAACAGTGATTATTGTTTGCCAATGAACATTCTCCTCTCCTCTGGAATTGACAACTTACTTCAGAAACTGTTTTCAGTATACTCTCCAATAGGCTGGATTTGTATTACTGTGGTTGATTTACAATGGGCGGCCGTGAATGAGTGTGGGCTACACTTACCTCAAAAAGCTTATGGGCAGATGTGATGACATCCCCCATGATGTCCAGAGTCAGCTTGAGGGGGGAGCCTCTCAAAACTCCTGCTCTGTCCCCCACCAATCTGTCAGTTGGACTTGCAGCTCCAACCCTGTGTCTATTAAAACTTTGGCACCAGTCTCCCCCACCTTGGCCCCAATCAGTGTCACCTCCACAGTGGAGACTGCTGGTTGTATTTTCTGCAGAAAGGCAAAACAAACAAAACAAAGGTTATATAACCAAAGGGTTAGCCATATTTTATTAAACAAACACTGATAGTACTCTTGACTTACGTGTGAAGGATTCCCAAACGGTGGTACGTCTACCACCAGTGATACGCAAGCTTCCACTAGGGGGTACGCGAGATGAAAAAGGCAGTGTCGGAAAGGTGTTTAAAATGATTTTTTAAAATGTTCTCCTTGTTCTTTGTATTTCTTAATGTTGTTCTCCACACTGCTTTTTTAGTGTGAGAGCTCAGAGACCAGTTGCACATTTTGATTTTGTTATTTGTTATCATGTAGGGCGGCTAATTAAACATGATGCCTGGAATGCGCCAATAGAATATGCTATGTTTTTATGTGTCAAAAAAGTGTTTGGGTGGTTATGGCTAGTGCACCATGAGATGAATAGCATGGGAATCACTAGACTAGGCTGTTACTGAGAGAACAAATGGTCAGAGAGAAGAAGGGACGCCGGTGCAGCTCAGATGTCTTCTTCACAAGGTGCAAAACATACGACTAACGTTTCGATGTAGTCACATCTTCATCAGAGTCCTTGGAAGGAATGGGGGGTAAAGCCCTGATAAGGATTACCTACAGGTGTGATTGAGCAGAAAGGGGGCGTTGGCTACCTGAAGATACACCCACAGCTTCCAAGGAGCTACACTCACAACAGTAAGTCATTAAAGGCAAATTGCCCACAAAGCAGAGAAGTAATTAAAATGATCGAACAAGCATCTGTATAAACAAGCATACATAGTTCACAATACAATAGGGAAAAAACATTTAACATTAACAGTTTAACATTTACAGAAAGCATGATAGATTTAATTCATCATTAAGGCCTAAAGGTTCTAAAGTGCCAAGTGCATGTATCCAATAAGCTTCCCTGCACAGCAGCTTTTTAATAATATCACCACCTCTGGGTGGGGCTGTGATTTTTTCTATTCCCCAGAATCTCAAAGATGCCGGAGAACCATGATTGGCCTCCTTGTAATGTCGCGCCATGGCATATGTTAGGTTTTGGGTGCGAATGGCAGTCTTATGTTCAGATACCCGTATTTTAAGTTGCCGTTTTGTTTGCCCTATATCAAAGTCAAAGTCAAAGTCAAAGTCAGCTTTATTGTCAATTTCTTCACATGTTCCAGACATACAAAGAGATCGAAATTACGTTTCTCACTATCCCACCTGGGTGAAGACAAGACATATTTGACCAATTTTAAGTCCACAGACAAACATAACATTCAAGTAAAACAAAAAAGTAAGTAAATAAGTAAATAAGAGGGCACATATAGTAATAATGAAAAAATAAGAGCAGCAAAATTTTGTTGAAATTGTGCATAGACAGTCAATAAAATACTAGTGCAAATACTGTAAAATACTATAAAATACTGTTTGACCTAAGTAATAAAAGAAAGTGGCATAGTGGTGCAAGTTATGTAAGAGCAGCAGAAGTGTTGTGTTTTCAGGACAACAACACCAAGTTGTAAAGTGTACAAGTTGTAAAGTGTACAAGTGTGCAAGTGTTCAAGTGTTCAGGTGGAGTAGTGCAGGCCCATTGTGGGTCCAATGTCCAGGATGTTATGTAGCTGAGGGTGGAGGGGGGAGAGGAGGGAGAGAGTTCAGCATCCTTACAGCTTGGTGTATGAAGCTGTTAGTGAGTCTGGTAGTGCGGGGCGCGAGGCTTCTGTACCTCTTCCCAGAGGGCAGTAGATCAAACAGATTGTGAGCGGGGTGACTTGCATCACTCACAATTTTGGTCGCCTTATGGGTGAGGTGGGTGGTGTAAATGTCCTTCAGGGAGGGGAGAAGCACCAATGATCCTTCCAGCTGTGTTCACTATGCGCTGCAGGGCTTTCCTGTTGTATTCAGTGCAGCTTCATCCCCACACAGCGATACAGCTGGAGAGGATGCTCTCAATGGTGCCTCGGTAGAATGTGGTCATGATGGCTGGTGGAGCACTTGCTCGCCTGAGTTTTCGCAGGAAGTACAGGCGGCTGAGCTCTCTCTTCTCATTGATGCAGTGTTGGTGGTCCAGGAGAGGTCTTCACTGATGTGCACCCCCAGGAATTTGGTGCTGCTCGCTCTCTCCACCACAGCACCGTCGATGGTCAGTGGCAGGTGTTGGGTGTGACCTCTCCGGAAGTCAACAACAATCTCTTTGGTCTTGCTGACGCTCAGCAGGAGGTTGTTGTCCCTGCACCACGTGGTCAGATGGTCGACCTCCAACCTGTATTGAGTCTCGTCGCCTTGGTGATGAGACCCACCAGAGTTGTGTCGTCAGCAAATTTCACTATGTGATTGTTGCTGTAGGTTGCAGTGCAGTCATCGTCAGCAGGGTGAAGAGCAGCGGACTGAGCACGCCTTGGGGGCCCCTGTGCTCAGTGTGATGCTGCTTGAGGTATTGTTGCCAACATCGCACTACTTGGGGCCTCTGACAGAGGAAGTCCAGTAGCCAGTTGCAGAGGTAGGTACTGAGTCCCAGTTTGTCAAGTTTGCAGATGAGTTGTTGTGGTATTATGGTGTTGAATGCAGAACTGAAGTCTATAAACAGCAATCTCACATATGAGTCTCTTTTTTTCCAGGTGGGTGAGGGCTGGGTGGAGGGCAGAGCAGATTGCATCCTCTGTAGACCGCTTTGGCTCGGTATGCAAACTGGAAGGGTCCAGGGTGGGGGGGGAATGGCTTTGATATGTGACATGACAAGCCGCTCAAAGCACTTCATGATGATGGGTGTCAGTGCCACAGGGCGGTAGTCATTGAAGCAGGATGGAGCAGTTTTCTTGGCACAGGTATGATGGTGGCAGCTTTGAAACATGATGGGACGATGGCTTGCTTCAGGGAAGTGTTAAAGATGTCTGTGAAGACATCCTTAAGCTCCCCTGCGCAGTCCTTCAGCGCATCGACCTGGGATGTTGTCTGGACCTGTTGCCTTGCGGGTGTTGATAGCAGCGGTATAGCTATATAAGCCAGTCCACAGGGACATTTTAGAAGATAGATTACGTGGTGTGGTGTTGCAGTTTATAAATGAAGAGATAAGAAATTTCTTGCCAGTGCGAGGGTGAGTGAAGTACTTTGTGTTGGACGAATTTGAGCATTGTGCACAATTTCCACATTTATAGAAACCTTGTGGTGGGCAGGATAGCCAAGTGGAAGGAGGTGGGGTGGTCATGTCCGGAGTGGACCAATCGATCGCGGGAGGTTACGTTCTGCCTGAATATAAATCTGGGTGGCTCAGCGCCAAATATCCTTTAGTGTCGGGTCACTTTTTAGTACATGCCAGTGTTTGCGAATAATGTTTTTTATGTGTCCCGCTGCTGGGGTGTAGCAAGCGGAAAAAGATAGCCTAGATGTTGTTTGTGGCTTCGTTCTTTTCTTTAGCAGTAAGGCGCGATCTGTATTCAAAGCCCTGCCCCATGCTTTGTTAATATCAGTCTGATCATAACCGCGTTGTGCAAAACGATGCGCTAAATTGGCTGCTTTTAAATTGAAGTCAGTAGTTGTACTACAATTTCTTCGAAGTCGCAAGAACTGACCCATTGGTATGTTGCGAATTAAATGAGGCGGGTGATTACTGTCCGCTCTTAACAAAGTATTCCGACTAAGTGGTTTGCGGTAAATTGTGGATTGTAGGGTGTAGCTCTCGTCCTTAGATATAGTAAGGTCTAAAAAGTCAATGAACTTTTTGTTATTCTCCAGTGTGAAGGCAAGATAATCTGTAGTGGAATTGGCATAGATCAAAAAACTATTTAGCTCATTGATTGTGCCCTTCCATATCAGAAGGACATCATCAATGTATCTGCGCCATAATGATATTTTGGAGTAGAAAGGGTTGTTTTCAGTATTGTGGATACATTTTTCTTCCCAATAACCCATCACTAGGCTGGCATATGAAGGTGCAAAGGCACTACCCATTGCAGTCCCTTGTACCTGTAGATAGAATTGATCAGAGTATTTAAAGAAATTATTCGAAAGAATAATCTCGATCAAATTTACAAGAAATTCTGATGGCGGCAACACATCAACATTACGTTTGGCAAGATAAAATGACATTGCTTGTAGACCTACGTGGTGGGGTATGCATGTATAAAGACTTTGTACATCCAAAGACACAAGGATATCAGTGCTTTCACAGTTCCAATTATTTATAAGATTTAAAACATCTGTTGTATCCCCAAGGTATGATGGTAGGTTGTGAACATACGGTCTTAAAAAGAAATCAACAAATTGTGAGAGAGGCTCAGTGAGGCTCCCTATGCCAGATACAATGGGCCGTAGAGGGGGGTCAATGAGTCGTTTGTGAATTTTAGGTAGACCATAAAATACTGGACATCGGGGGTGATCACTTAATAGAAAAGCCTTTTCTTTATCGGTAATCCAACCTTTTTTATGAGATGCATCAATATATTCATAAATCGACTCTTTTATCCTAGAAGTAGGATTTAAGGGAAGGGGTTGGTAGTGTTTTTCATCATTTAGTAATTCCAATATACCACAGTTATAGTTCTTTAAGCCCATGACAACAACAGCGCCCCCCTTATCAGCGGGACGAATAATAATGTCCTCTCTCGATTCCAAGGAGCGTAGCACATCAAATTCACATTTTGTCAAGTTTTTATTTTTGGAAGGGCACAGCATGTTTAGTTTGGCCATATCTTGATCAACTAGCTGACTGAAAGTGACTATGGTGGGATTTAAATTGGAAGACGGCAGGAACCTAGATTTCTTCTTGAAAGGGGTCACTTCTCTAATAGGTTCACTAATGGGATCAGAGTTTTTGCTTATACTGTTACTCAATAGGACATTGGGCCTAGAAAAGAAATGTTTCAAGTGTAGCTGTCTAAAAAATGTAAACGAGTCCACTTTCAGTGAGAAGGAGTCAATATGATTAGATGGGGCAAACGAGAGTCCTTTCCGAAGTACTGATTTCTCTGTATCCGTCAGGTCAGAGTCTGAGATGTTGATTACAGTCTCCTCTGGTGGTTCCGTGGGGACCAACGCGTGGTCCAGGCCTGGTTGCACCGGATTGTTTGACAGAAGCGCGGAGAACCCTCCTTTGTCTACTGATATACCACAGAGGCTAATTGGACAGGCCTCCCACGTTCCCGTTGCACGCTGCAAGAAGAGCTAAGATGATCAGCTTTGAATCTATTAACGCAAGTACCAATGCACGATCAGAGACATTGTCGTACACTGATGAACAAGGTGCTGACATTATTGTGCCACACTCACTTTTTAAGGATACGTTCAAGCCGCCAGAGCCTAATATACTGTCCCTGACTAGAGTCCATATTTTTTTGGCACTCCGTAACGCTGTCTGAGTACTGGAGAGCCAAGCGTATTCCGCGCAGTTTACGTATTAACAAAATTCCGTCATTTGGTCTGGATGACAAATCCTTCATGCAAAAATGGGAGCACATTTTAAACAAATGCTCCCTTGATCTTATGCTCTTGATAATTGAGAAGACCAAGTCTGAACAAGAAAAATTAAAGACTGAGGCCATACGGGTGGAAGAGGAAATAAGAAGTAAAATTAATACGGATGCGTTTGCTGAGGTTACAGAAAAAATCTCCACCACTCTATCCAGTTTTGTGAAAGATCTACAGACTTACAAAATGAGGAAATATGAACGTGATACTAAAGACTATGCGGATGGGACAGTTTATGAATGGCAAGGTAGTAGAAGGAAATTTCAAAGGAATAACCGCCCGCCCCTACCGAAAACGAATAGGTACGCGCCCCTATCTACAGCGAGTGAGAGAGACTCATCTGATGACCTGAGCGACGTCGGAGGTCGTTACATACCACCACAGCCCAACTCTACGTCTTTTTTGGACCAAGGCCACCATCGCCCAAGGCAAAGACAAGGCGCGGCTCGAGGGGGAAGAAGAGAACCCCCGCCACCAAGCAACACCAAAGAACTTTCCCTTAGTTTTAGTGAAACTTTGTGTTTCACTAATTCACCGATTAAAAGCAGAGACCAAATTTCCCTCACTGGATCAAAAAAGTATATATACTTATACTTATACTTACTTAGATTGTGAATTGTTTAGAGGAGCAGTCTTAATATGGTCTATGCTGACCTACTGACACTCACCGGCAGCAGAGCCATAGAGATAAATACAGGGGTGATAGTAGAAAAAAATCCTGAGCCTGAACTTTTTTCCTTGGGAGGTAAGTGGGCCTAGCCTGGGTGCCATTCCAAACTTAGTTCCGCCCACAACATTTGAGGTCGGGAAGTTCGGTCTGCCATTACTCCATTGTGGAGCAAGTATGCTCGCTCTAGATCGGGCGGACCAATCAAATCGGGCTTTATGATGATGGACAGGTGAGCCACAGTGCCTAGTCTATCACGTCATCTGAGCACGCTTAGATTAGGCAAAATGATGAACACTTTACAGGTTAAACCCTAACATTACCATAGTTTTTTATAGAAGGTATACACCATTAGCCTGACGGGCCAAACCCACATTAAAATGTAGGGTCTGGACACTCGGTGCTCAGTCCGAGGGGCGGGATAATCGCTTGTCTTTCAAATTCCCTCTGCACGCAATAGGACAGCGCTACAACTCATGAGTCCCATGCGTTTTCCCACCAACAGAGCTAGTTGGTTAGTACAAACTTCTGCCAACTTAAATAAAGCTTAACTCGTGTCACACTGTTCACCAACATCCATCTTCTTTGTTTTGAAGTAACAGGGAATTCAAGCCAAACTGTTGCAATTTTGCTATCAATCATTATGTTAAGCCCACCTAACGTCTCTGTACACGATGTGATTGGCCTGATATAAGGTTTAATTTTTCCGGCTTGCAAGCCAACGGAGAGTTGCTAGACTAGCCTTGCGCTATGGTGCTTCTAGATTTCTAGGCTAATACACCATGGTTTTCTTCAGAAGGTATAAATCATGGCTTTCCTCAGAAGGTATAAACCATGGTTTTCTTCAGAAGGTATAAACCACTGTTTTTCCTAACCCAACTTCACCGACTGACATTAAATTAAATGAATTGTTAAACATAGTAATAACATGTTTGCCATGTTAAAACCATAGTAGTACTACAGTCAACATAAAGTGTGATAGGGTAACCATGGTGGTATCAAAGCTACTATGAAGAACTATGCATAAACCATAGTACTATGGTTAGGAGCATGGTGATCATCATCACCATGGTTACTGCATTAAACCATAGAAAACCATGGTTAATTTTCGTAAGGGCGGGGCTAATTCTGGTGCAGTGTGTGACTGCAGTATAAGAGGCACTGTGTGTGTGAGTGTGTGTGTGGTCCTGGAAATAGAGTCCAGGTCAGGGCTAATTCTGGAGCACAGCCACTCCATAATTCAAGGGGAAAAAATCATAATGAGCATTCAGGCTTCAAATACAAATGGAACATAGGACTGGAACAGATGTGACAGGACTGTGTGTGTGTGAGAGAGAGAGAGAGATTGAGAGAAAAGTGCACGTATATAAGTATAAGTATATATACTTTTTAGATCCCGTGAGGGAAATTTGGTCTCTGCATTTAACCCAATCTGTGAATTAGTGAAACACAAACAGCACACACACAGTGAGGTGAAGCACACACTAATCCCGGCGCAGTGAGCTTCAGCCGCGGCCCACTGGTCGGGGCTCTAACCGGCAACCCTCCGGTTACAAGTCCAGAGTGCTAACCAGTGGGCCACGGCTGCCCACAATATATATAGTATAGTGTGTGTGAGAGAGAGTGCACGTATAGTGTGTGTGTGAGAGAGAGAGTGCATGTATAGTGTGTGGTATAGTGTGTGTGAGAAAGAGTGCACAATATTGTTTGTGGCGTGAATCACATATGGAGAGTGAGGCAGAGAGCTAGACACACACACACACAACAGTTTTTGTACATAACAATCCTCTTTGTTATGAATGAGTCCTGTGACCTGGTATACTGTCAAAAGGCAGGCAGGCGTTGTTAGCACACTGTCCCGATCACAGTCCTGTTTGACTGCAGGGTGCCAATTCCATATGTTTCATTCTGCTCCACTTTCACCCACATCAAATGCAAACATGCACACACACACACACACACTCACATCAAATGCAAACATGTCTGTCTTGTATTCCTCCGTGGAGGAGGATGAGTGTGAACAAACGACTATGTGCATCCAAGACAAGTTGACAAGTCCTTTATTTTCATTGCTCTATGATGACATGCATTTACAATGTTCCATATCTGGCCATGCCTCTGCACATCTGGTGCACAAACAGGAACCAGATCTAGTTTGGTCCTGCTGTCTGATTGGACAGTTCTGAGTGAGGAGGGGGCGGGTAGACATGATGACATGGATATACTGCATGTGTGTGTGTGCATGTGTGTTATGACAGTGTGCATGTGTGTGTGTTAGTTATGACAGTGTGCATGTGTGTGCATGTGTGTGTGTGTTAGTTACGACACAGTGTGCATGTGTGTGTGTGTTAGTTATGACACAGTGTGCATGTGTGTGTGTTAGTTATGACACATTGTGTGTGTGTGTTATGACATATACAGTAGGTCCAGTCTTTTCTGACTCATAACCCTAATCCTAACCATACTCATACTCAGAGGTGTTCCCCGGATGAAAGTGTTTCTGCAGAGGAATCTCACATCTCCCAAAACAAACTTTTAGGTTTCCAGTGTGAATAATAATAATGAGATATGCTATAAAAGTCTGTCATGTGTCTGTCATAACGTCAAAAAGTCTGTCATAACGTCAACAACATTAGAGGAAGAAAAAATTAAGAAATGGAAGATAGCTTCTGTGTGCGCACCACTACCTTCTCTGCCCCCATGGGGCAAAGCTGTGGCTAGTTTAATGGCATTTCACTACCTTCTCTGCCCCCATGGGGCAAAGCTGTGGCTAGTTTAATGGAATTTTCAGTGCAGCAATGATGCTACAATACTGAGATTAGGAAGAAAATAGTGGGCATGTCTCTCTTCTCTGAAGCTGGATTACACAAGGTTAAGGAAAACCTCAGTTGGATTAGACAAGGTTGCATCCTTAGGTTAACCTCAGCTATCTGACAGAACAGCACAAATGCACATCCCTCACAGTAGTCTGCCTAGAAACACACCAGGCCCAGCTCTGGTACTAATCTGGCCCAGCTCTGGTACTAATCTGGCCCTGATCTGGTACTAATCTGGCTCTGATTTGGTGCTGAACAGGGTGCTGTTTTCAGATGTGGGTAATGAAGAAATTAAAACATAAAAGGAGTTTTTCAGGCACTTCATTTTTTTCCCTGTCTGTCATCCTTGGCGAGACTGTGCTTCATCTGTGGAACATGCAAGACCTGCAAGACTAGTCCCCTATGTCCCCAAACAAAACAAACAAAAAGGTGTGTGACACTCGTGGGATGTGTGAGTGTGTTTATATGTAATCTGTGGGATGTGTGTTTATATGTAACCTGTGGGATGTGTGTGTGTTTATATGTAACCTGTGGGATGTGTGTGTGTGTGTTTATATGTAACCTGTGGGATGTGTGTGTGTGTGTTTATATGTAACCTGTGGGATGTGTGTGTGTTTATATGTACCCTGTGGGATGTGTGTGTGTTTATATGTAACCTGTGGGATGTGTGTGTGAGTTTATATGTAAGTCATTAAAGGGTCTCCAGGGAGAGAATGAGAAGCTTCCTTGGTGCACAAACTTACTCTTCCTTATCACCCGAAGAGAAGAAATACTCTTTTTCTGATTGGCTGGTGGGGTGGCTATTAATTCTGAATAACGGGACACCGATGAAGTAGATCTGGTAAAAAAAAGTTTAATCACCATTCCATATCAATGCTTATGAATGGTAACTATAACAACCATAGTAGGATGATGGTTGAGCTTGGAAGCAGGCTTCGCAACAATGGTATCAACTCTAAACAAGCTAACTGTCCACTGCTATCACTGTTAGGGCCAAAGAAAGTTGTAGGACTTCAACAAACTAAACAGGTCGACTTCTTTTTAAACGGAACTGCTTGTTTCCTTTGCATGCTATGAAGGCATGATTATTGCCTACAGTGGCAACCGGGTGATAAGCGGGATCATGGCCTTCAAGGTGTCCTGTTATTCGTAATTAATGGTCTTGGGCAGAGGAAAGCCTCAGCTGATGCATCCAGCAGTTCTTTGCCTCTGCCTTGTCCATTAATTCCGAATAACGGACACCTTGGTGGCCGTTATCCCTTACATAATAAAATACAGCCTTTCTTATTAATGCAATATGAATGCAAAAGTTAATCATTACCCTACTGTTTAGGAACTGTAAACCCGCACAAGTTTTCACTATTGAATATTAATACTATACCATTAATCATTAAGCTGGGGTGTTATATTAGCATTTTCCACACAGATTGAGGCCAATTTGTCTAAACTAGAAGGGCTCCATTTTCTATTCAATCATTTTATCTTACAAATGACCTTACATTTCCTTAACCTGTCTTGTGTCCTAGCTACCTTGTATTGTCTTTAACCTGTCTCGTGTCCTAGCTAACCTGTCTCGTGTCCTAGCTTCCTTGTATTCTCTTTAACATGTCATGTGTCCTAGCTACCTTGTATTCTCTTTAACCTGTCTTGTGTCCTAGCCACCTTCTATTCTCCGATCAGTCAGCGCAGTGTTAGAGTCCACCCTATCTCTTTTTTCCTCCTGAATCACTGAAACCACTAGGTGGTGTGGGATGCATTTGATCACATATATTTTGCAGTGTAAACACATGCGCTCAGATACATCCCTGCCAATGAGAGTTCTAAATGTTGTGACACAGGTAGTAATGAAATGTGAACACAAGTGCTTAGCAACTTCTCTGGTTGTACACTTTGGTAAAGGTTGATTTGTCTTGGCTATCCACGTATGATCAAACTGCCCAAGATGCATTTAAAAAACAAGATTCTTAGATCCTTAGATTCGAGGGATATTCCTGACCCTGGAATATCCCTTACTAAAGGAATACTGGGATAGTCCTGGCCAAGTCTGATTCAACTCTGCCATTGTTTTTTTTTGCCGAGTACTGATCTGACAGGATGTTTAGCGAAGCACAACAACTTTTTGGGAAATTAGCTTATTTGCCGTCTACCCCAGAGATAGGAGGAAGAGCGTTACACCAATTAGCCTAGCTTAGCACAATTCACTGGAAGTGGGTTACACCAGTTAGCCTAGCTTAGCACAATTCACTGGAAGTGGGTTACACCAATTAGCCTAGCTTAGCATAATTAACTAGAGCTGTGTTACTGGATTTTCCCCTTGGGGATCAATAAAGTATCTATCTATCTATCTATCTATCTATCTACACCAGTTAGCCTATAGCTCCCTTTTAAAATAACTGGTCTAACCTCTTTCAGTGAATTATGCTAAGCTAGGCTAATGGTGTCAGACTGGGTCATCACACGCAGAGAAGAGAAGGGTATGTATCCTCTTATGGAACTCTGGGAAGACATTTTCCAAAAAGTTGGCAGGTTCCTTCAACTGTGCTAATGACTGTGCTGGGAGAGAGCAATAGAAACACACCTCATGTCATCAGGCCCTGTGCTGTGTTGTGCACACCTCATGTCATCAGGCCCTGTGCTGTGCTGTGCACACCTCATGTCATCAGGCCCTGTGCTGTGTTGTGCATTTCCCTAACAGCCGGCATGAGTCTGCCTGCACCCATGCAGGTCTCCTGGGTGAGAGAAGGGAAATTACCATGGTGACACAAGCAATGTTTCCCTCTCACCTCAATTGGGATAGCATTGCACTCAGAGCTTCACTGAGTGTGTGTATGTGTGTGTGTGTAAGGGGGGAGGGGTCAAGGCCCTTGATCTCACTTCTTGGTTAAGTTTCATATTGTGGTGTGGTGTTTAGACTGTCTACTTTCTGTGAACTGCACAGTCGCTCCAGTTTTTTGGCCATTTCACATTTGTATATTAATACGCCGAATCAGAGCTATAAAGTAGTGATCTGAAAGATTTTCAGAACATAGCAATATTGTAGCATATGACTGGGTGACTTAGCTTGTTACATGGCAGTAGGCTAAGCTTTGATACATGGCAGTAGGCTAAGTCGCTAAAATAGCGATTTTGTTACATGGCAGTAGGCTAAATAGCGATTTTACTAAGCTAATGTTCATCAGAATCCTGGAGAATATATATATGCTGATATAACCCTGTCATATATGTGCTCCTCTGATTGGTGGAGGAGAAGGAGAAGCTAGAGTGAGGCGTGTCTGTGCTTAATTTCATGAAATGCTTCTTTCTGCCTTTCTGATGGAGGGTGACAACGCTTCATTATCAGCTCAACAACTGACATGATGGATGGCAAACGTGTGTGTGTTATAAGAGGCGACGCATGGTTTTCCAGGCGAATAAAAACCAACAATTAACACATAACATCACTTATACTCACAAAGCCAGCCAGCCTGAAGCCTAGGCAGGTGGGAACACTGAACGTGACGAAAGCCTAGTTCGTCGTCAGGACAACCACGTCACTCAGAACCCACAGTTCACTACGCTACTGGAAAATCACAACAGAAATGTTACAGTGAATTCCCCTGGGGCTACTGCAGTCCAACACACCAGATGGCTAGATAGCTAACCACACACCAGTCGGCTACTCAGAATGGCTAGATACCTAACCACAGGAAATGCTTTATCTGAAGCACCTCTACTGCATTCTCTACTAAGTTAGAGTGTCATTTGGATCCAGAAGATTAAAGGTAACAAGGTCATCAACCCAAGAAATACCCAAATTGATGTGTGTACATGTCTTTAGGCCATGTGTACCCATAGATTGGTGTAGGTAAATAGATTTTTAGTGTTTCGTTTTTTTTTACAAATCAGTGTAACCTAAAAAACCTGAGATGTAAACTCTTTTAAAACATCATAATTGGTCATTTAGTAAAGGTTGTGCTGTTTGCTGTTTAAAATTTCAAATAGGGAGATTTACAAATATGATTATCTTTCATTGCCTGCACTGTTTAAAAATGCTCACTAAGACATTGTAAATTGAACTTGAACAACATTAATCCCAATGTTATAAGCGTGTTCATTAAGTGCTGTTGGTCAAGGAAGTGGCAGAGATAAAGTAGTAATTTGTTCATTGTGAATTAGAGGTCACCCCCCCCCCCCCCCCCCAGGTTGTAAACATCGACTGGCACACAGACACACAACATCCGCTGATACAGTACGTCTGTGATGTGTGCTTGTAACGTGACGTAGTTACACCACCGCAGTTGCTCGGGGTCATAGAGAGGCAACACTACCATGGTGATGTCCTCAGGGTCATAGAGAGGTCACACTACTGTGATGTCCTCAGGGTCATAGAGAGGCAACACTACCGTGGTGATGTCCTCGGGGTCATAGAGAGGTCACACTACTGTGGTGATGTCCTCGGGGTCATAGAGAGGTCACACTACTGTGATGTCCTCAGGGTCATAGAGAGGTCACACTACTGTGGTGATGTCCTCAGGGTCATAGAGAGGTCACACTACTGTGGTGATGTCCTCAGGGTCGTCGGGTCTCTTGGGTTTGCTGGGCAGGGACTTAAGGTACTCCAAGTGCCGGCGTGCATCCTCCTGGTTCTGCCGGACATAGTAGACCACGTAGGAGATGACCATGGCAAACCAGCCGAACATGGTGACCAGCATGGCATAGTCCGTGGTCCTCTTGGCCAGGTTGCACAGGTCGGCGTCCACCGCCATGTACGGCTGTCCATCCTGGTCGCGCAGCTCGGAGCTGCGGCAGAGAACACGCGTGCTGGTGGCCTCGTGATTATGCGCTGCCATGCCACCCAGGGCCTGCTGCAGTGCGCAGTCACAGTGCCATGGGTTGTCCTCGACAACGATGCGTGCGTTCAGCCGTGAGAAGGCGTCCTTGTGCACGCTGCTGATGCGGTTATGCGACAGGTCCAGCAGCTGCAGCGCCCCCTCCAGGCCGGCGAAGGCGCCCTCGCCCAGCGTCTCCAGAGCGTTGCCCGACAGGTTCAGCTCGCGCAGCAGCCTCAGGCCGGCGAACGCACGTTCGGGGATGGCTGAGATGTGGTTGTGGTCGAGTCGCAGCAGGACCGTCTCGGCGGGGAGGTCGCGGGGGATCTCCTTGAGGCGCGAGCGGCTGCAGGTGACGTTGAGGCCGTGCAGGTGGAGGTGTGCATCCGTGCGCAGGCAGGAGCAGCCCTTGGGGCACATGCTGGCCGGGGGGAAACACAGCGCCATCAGCACCAGGCTCTGCAGCAGCAGACACATGGGGATGGAGCGCGACAGCCACACGTCCAGAGCAGACATGTCCGTCAGCCTCCCGCTGCATAATCCCACCGCACGGTGAGGGGAGAGATGGGGGTGGGGGGTATGAACTTTGACCTCTGTCTCACTTCCTCCCCATGCTGGAGTTGGAGGAAGGGGCTTCACCTACAGTCTGCTCTCAGTGGACAGCGGATCTTATCTCCTGGTCAGCCCTACAGAAGAGAGGAGTTGCTGTCAGTGATTATGAAGGTGAAAGTAATGCAACAGTTACATAAACAGTGCTATCACTAGTAGTTATAGTCACAGTAATATAAACAGGACTATTACTAGTAGTTATAGTAGCAGTAATATAAACAGGACTATTACTAGTAGTTATAGTCGCAGTAATATAAACAGGATTATTACTAGTAGTAATAGTCACAGTAATATAAACAGGACTATCACTAGTAGTTATAGTAGCAGTAACATAAACAGTGCTATCACTAGTAGTTATAGTAGCAGTAAGCCAGAACTGAGACTATGATTGCCATCACTTCAAGGAAAATGCTTTGTGGCGCAATAATCAAGACCCTAATATTCTCTCCACATCACCCACACGCATTTGTCCAATAGCAGTGCTTTTAGTTAGTAACAAACACTTGCTGTTCATAGCTGTGCATTTTATATGCATTTTTTTATTTATCTTTGCTATTTGGGCTTATTGGAACCTAATTAGAAATATAGCTGCAAGCAGCAATGAGGGGGCCAAGCAGTGAGATCAGCAGGCCAGATTTGCCATGTAAGTCAATGCCGTTGCATCAGACATATAGCCTTAAGCAGTCACAGCAAGTTCCATGCCATACAACCCAAGATTGGCTGAGTTACAAGGTCAAGTTTCATATCAAAACATAACTGATTTTGTGGGGCTGAACCAGGGCTGAGTGTCGCCGCCCCCTCCCCCAGCCAGCCCACCGCCGCAACCGCCCCTGCCCATCCCACCCGTCCCACCCTTTGCACGCACATTATTAGAATGAACTTGATGGAACTTGCTGTCATCAGTTTCACATCAAAAATAAAAGATTGACTGAGATATGATCACACTTGCTGTGATGTAAACACAGAGGTCAAAAATTGACGTCATAGGGTGTGTTGAACTCGGCTTGGCCCAAGGATTCCAATGATACCTCATTTTGCCATTCGAGTCAACAGGTCAAAAGTTACGTCCGTGAACACAAGTCCAACTTTGGCCTGTTGGTGGCGCTAGAGCGCTTGAGGTGCCGGCATGAAACTTGGTGAAATGAATTATTGGACTGTCCCCAATTAGTGTGCCAAATTGTATAACTTTTTACCAGACGGTTCTATGGGCTGCCATTGACTTCCATTGCAAAATAATGCGCATCAGCAACTACTGGCCAAAATGCATTTTTGTCAATTACGGAGCCCCCTAGAGGTCAAATGTCACCAAATTTCTTGAGCGTCCTCCCGATGTGGTCTGAGGTACATGTACTAAGTTTGGTTTTGATACATGAAAGCGTTGCTGAGATATGAAATCACTTCCTGTTTGGCTGCCGCAAAATTTTTATTGGCTGGTACAGGCCAAAGCTTCTGTCAATTGTTCCAGAAAGCAATGCACTCATCAGGCATGGTCTGAAGATGGTCTCTGCCAATTTTGGTGAGGAACAGATGAAATTTGTCACCTGCCAAAACTTTTTTGTGTTTTTGATTTAATCCAATATGGCGGCCGAATCAATTACGATGACATCACAAGTTGGCTTGGGTCGGCCTAAGGACCTTCAACAGTAGTACCAGACACCACTAATGGGTATTAATTCTAAGCACAACTGCTGCTACAGGCCAAAAGGCATGTTTCTTAATTACAGCGCCCCCTAGAGGTCAAAGGTCACCAGATTTCTTGAGCGTCCCCCTGATTGGGTCCTGAGTCCATGGACTAAGTTTGGTTATGATAGATGAATGGGTTGCTGAGATATGAGCTCACTTCCTGTTTGGCGGCTTCGCCGCAAATTTCGATTGGCTGTTACGCGCGAACGGTTTTAGTTCCGAAGACGAAAAGGAATAACTTTTGTGCAGCTTGGTCTCAAGAGCATGTGTGTCAAGTTTGGTGACGATCGGACAAAATTTGTGACCTGTGAAGTTTTAGTTTCACTTTCACTAAAATCCAATATGGCGGAAAATCCATCATGGCGGAAAATGACGTCAAATGGTGCGTTGAACTCGGCTTGGTCCAAGGATTCCAACGGTACATCATTTTTCAAAATCTGATCAACAGGTCAAAAGTTACGTGCGTGAACGCACGTCCAACTTTGGCCTGTTGGTGGCGCTAGAGCCCTCGAGGTGCCGACATGAAACTTGGTGAAATTAATCATTGTACTATCCCCAATCAGTGTGCCAAATTTCACAACTTTTTACCAGACGGTTCTATGGGCTGCCATAGACTTCAATGGCAGAGGAAAGATGTTAAATAATAATAATAAGAAATCATAGAAACACAATGGGTGCCTTCGCAGCTTCGCTGCTTGGCCCCCAATAAAAACTAGATGTACCACAGAGCGGTACAAAATATGACCGCCGCCCAGTCCAGCACATTTTTTCCACAAAAATAAATCACGCTGAAAGGCCTATGGCATGATTTTAACTGTCGCACTAAATTGCATTATCCACACTCAATTCTCACTGGTATCTTCTAGACAACAACTACCAAAACATGATTAGTTAATAGATTTATGACATGTAAAATTCATTTTATACAACCCCACCCCCATCTTGCCTGTTCATAATTCTGAGAAATTCTTGAATTGTGTGCATGTGTGCGTGTACATGTTTATGTGTGTGTGTGTGTGTGCCTGCGTACAGTATGTGCCTGTGTTTGTGCGTACATATGTCTACTGTGTGAGTATGTGTCATACGTATGATTACTGTGAATGTATGTGTGCGTGTGTATCTGTTTATGCACATGTGTGCATATGGAATGGGTTAACATGACCCCTGAAGGCAAATATTCAGAAAAAATTGGTCATCCTAGGCCCTACAGTTCTCAAGATATTCACAGAAAACTGTGTCTGCCCTACCCTCCTTTAGGGGGTCCAGTCCAGCGGGGGGGCAGATCAAAACGAAAAACTATGGTTCTATGCTATCCATGTGGGGTTACATGCCCACCAAGTTTTGTGTACCCCGGTCTTTCAGTGTCCCGGGAATCCTTGACTGAAATTTGGACATTTGGACAAAAAATCTGACTAAACCTATACTTCGCTGCGCGGCGGTCATAACTAAGTATCATCTTTTGATATGATGCACTTTTAGAGAAAAATGATGTCCACATATGTGGATTCACAAGCAATGTTCCAAAGGTCCGAATTTCCATACACAATTTCCAACACAAGAAAGTCACCTTTGTGTAATAGAATGAAAAACTCTTTATTTCCACCTTGAACACAGCAGTTTTTTCCTGACTGTTTTTAATGTATTAATAACACATACATAGATTTTTTTTTAACATGTTTTGAATATCAGAGTAAAAAACAACATGAAAACATTGCCCATTTTGGACAGTTATAAAGTTTGGATCCTTTGATATGCTGCAAACAGTTACAGGATAACATTATATGTCTGTAACAAAATATAAAACATTCAACATTTTTGTCACTGTTGCATTAGGCTACTAATGTGTTTTGAACATAGATAGATACTTTATTGATCCCCAGGGGAAATTCAAGGTCTCAGCAGCATACATACAACACAAACACATTCTTTAACAGCAGAAAGAGTAATTAAAGTATATAATATAAAAACACAACTAAGCAGTAAGGACAGTAGAAGATAAGAATATGCTAAATATACTAAAATACAAATTATACAAACACTTAATACAATATATAAAAATATACTAAAATACAAATGACAAAAATACAAATTATACTAACACTTAATCTAAATCAATTCTAAAAACAGTATCCACATAGTGGTGATTAATAAATCAGAGGCGCTTGCAATGACTGAGACAGGGACTGAGCCTGTGATTCTCTGTGCATAGTAAGGTATGATAAGGTGCTCTGTGTGAATGAGTGTCATGGTGATAGTGCAATGGTGATAGTGGTCATGGTGATAGTGCAAATGAGTAAGTCAGCAGTGCAACAATGCAGAAATAAAGTAAAGTCTATATATCTATATATTTAACTATTTAAGAAAATGTATAAGTGTGGCCACAGTTGAGAGCATATAAGTGTGGCCACATTGAGAGCATCCTCTCCAGCTGTATCGCTGTGTGGGGCGGAAGCTGCACTGAATACAACAGGAAAGCCCTGCAGCGCATAGTGAACACAGCTGGAAGGATTATTGGTGCTTCTCTCCCCTCCCTGAAGGACATTTACACCTCCCACCTCACCCCATAAGGCGACCAAAATTGTGAGTGATGCAAGTCACCCCGCTCACAATTTGTTTGATCTACTGCCCTCTGGGAAGAGGTACAGAAGCCTGCGCTCCCGCACCACCAGACTCACCAACAGCTTCATACACCAGGCTGTTAGGATCCTGAACTCTCTCCCCCCTCAGCTACATAACATCCTGCACTTTTAGACCCAAAATGGCTGCCTTGCACTACTCCACTTGCACTACTCCACTTGCACTACTCCACTTGTGCACTTGCAACTTGTTGTTGTTGTCCTGAACACTTCTGAACACATTTCTGCTGCTCTTACATAACTTGCACCACTATGCCACTTGCATACTTAGGTCAAACAAAACTACCTCAGCCATTTATTGGCCTGACTTTTTGCACTATTATATTGACTGTCTACTGTATGCACAATTGCACAATTTCTACCAAATTTTGCTGCTCTTATTTCTTCATTGTATGTGCCTTCTTTTTTTTCCTTTTTATACTTTTTATATTGTTTACTTGAATGTTATGTTTGTCTGTGGACCTAATTGGTAAAATATGAAACGCAAATTTCGATCTCTTTGTATGTCTTGACATGTGAAGAAATTGACAATAAAGCAGACTTTGACTTTGACAGTTCGGCTGTGGCATGGAGGGGGGGAGGTTATGCATATGTGTTAATGTGCTAATATAGCACGCAAACAGTGAGGCATAAAGACAGTGGTACAAGTGGCTAGTGGACAGACAGTACCAAACATGGAGGGGGTGAAGAGGCAGACAGACTATGCAGAGAAGTCTATCTCTCCTCTTCCCTTAAGTGAGGCATTGAACAGTTCAATGTCCCTGGGGACAAATTACTTTCTCAGTCTGTCAGTTTTGCAAGGCAGTGAGTGAAGTCTCCAGCTGATCAGGCTCTTCTGCTTAACAATAGTGCTGTGGAGTGGGTGACACTCATTGTCCAAGATGTTGATCAGTTTGTTCAGGGTCCTTTTGTCAGATAGTGAAGTGATGCACTCCAGTTCAGCTCCCACTACAGAGCCAGCTTTCCTTACCAGCCTGTCAATCATCATGGTGAAAGGAGGAATGTGACCTAATCACACACACACTCTCTCTCTCTCTCTCTCTCTGACACACACACGCAAAATAATAATGTACATGTACACCTAGGAACATGTACAAATGTACCACAAAATGTACATGTACACCTAGGAACATGTACACACCTTGAGAATCACTGCCATTACTTATGTGTGAAAGGCTGAGTAACAGTTTGTAAGCACAAGAACAATTTGCAGGTCACAACGCACTCGGGTTCTTCCAGTGCAGCCTAGTAGTGGTCCAACCTGCTGTGGTCAGTGGGCTCAGGAATGAGGTCCTCGTTGTCATCCAGGATGGGATCATCGTTGTCAGACACGTGCAAATCTGAGTTGTCTCCATCAGTTAGTAGCTCCAATGCTCTTTGCACAGAAAAACGGTCTGGAAATAAAAACATGACAAAATCAAATAGAAATGAATTTTATTTATGTATGTAGGTTTGCATTATGTATTTGTTATTTACTCCAATGGGACAATATGCAAGCTAATTTACATGTGCACATTTTAACTAGCATGTTACATTACATTTTTACTAACATTTTCCACCCAACGTGTGGAAAATGTGACTGTACCTGTCTCCGTCCCTGTCCATGAACCTGTCAACAAGTTTTGTAAATAAGCAATTTGCTTCCAATTCTTCAAATAACTCTGGGGCCCTAACTGCATTAAATAAACAAATATCTACAGTGGGTCCCAGTTAAGAATGGCCACTTCATTCACCATCAAGGTGATTCACACAGCTGGGTGAAATGTAAGTACAACTGCAGCCGCTTGGGGGCAGCATAGTCCGCTGTCGCGTTCCACGGTCAAACTGGACGGAGCATTCGACAGCAAGGGCTGTGATTGGCCGAGTTTTCAGTGCGTTTCTCTGTCTTTAGCAGCCTCTGCAACATGCTAGTCCACTGTAGCCTATAAGCTTTGTACATAATGTTAAACATTTTGGATTGTTTTGGATTCAGTGGCAAGATGTCTTGATTGTACAGTGCCTGTCTCTCAGTAATGTTTTAAAATGAGAGCTTCGTCAGCTGGCAGTAGGCTACTTTGTCGGCAGTCATGAGAAGTTTGCTTGCTAACAGAACATAAATATGCTGCCCAGAAACCTCGTGAATAGTTCTGATTTGTTTTACTACACTAACGAGGTTAAATATAGCCTTTGCCTACAGCATCTCCTTAACAGTAATGTTAACAAAATGACAGCATTCATATGACACAGGAAAACGAATTCGGTCACTCAAGACTGTGCCACAGCAAGCAGTGTAGGCTACAGTTCTACCCAATAGGCCTACTCGAAGCAGATAGCGTTGTCTGAGTGGGTTAATGCGCGTATTTCCAGAACAGGTCTGCAACTTTCAGGCAGTTCTGAGTTCGAATCTAGGCAGGAGCAGAGCCATATAAAGGCCTATTGTTATCATTTTTTGCAAGGTGTTGCTCCTGGCAATACTTGTTTATAAGACGTTTGGTGATTAGTTGATAGCTGTTTTTGGGACACGTTAAACATTCTTTATAATGAGCGCATACGGGGAGTAAAACGACTGTTACAACTGTAGGCTACAATGATTGCAATACAAAAATATGCGCGTGGTAGTTTAGTTAGTTTTGTGATGTTTTGCACTTTTGCCTCATGTGTTTTCATGCTTTTTTGGCAAGATTGACCTTGGTTAGACTCTGCATATGTTATTTCTCCGTATGGAAAATAAAGTTAATTTTCGACACACGTCTGTTATTAATTCAATAACAAGTGTTCCTTGTTAAAACATGTGACTAGTGAAACTCAAATGATTTTAGAAATATTTAGCCAAAGCCAAAAAGTGTTAGAGAGAAGGAGAGACACCGGTGCAGCTCAGATGTCTTCTTAATTTTCTTTATTCTTTAGTAAAAGGTGCAGAACATTATTAAACTTTGACTAACGTTTCGATGTTCGTTAGTCAAAAACATCGACACATCACACCAATTTTGAATAAGCCATACTGCAATACCGATTTCATGGTTGCACCATGCATATGTTTGCCGATTATGTGGCCCTCAGTAACCTATAAATTCAATAATGTGGCCCTCTGTGAAAATGAGTTTGACACCCCTGCTCTAAAATATCTGTCCTGGCCTGGTTGCACGGTTGTTTTCATTTTTTAACTAGGTGACAGGAGCCGGTAATGGGAACCCTCCTTTGTCTACCAAAAAGTGTTACTTTGTGCCCAGCTGCTCCTCCACTGCTTGTGAAAGAAGGGGTGGGGAAGGGGGGCTTAACGTGAAAAAGCTTAATGTCCCAAAACGGCAACAAGTCATAATGGTAGGCTACAGGAAGTGGGGGGAGGGAATGGGATGACCAGAGCCATCTTCGCTGTGCTGTTCAGAAAGCATCTTCTATTGTCTTTCCAGGTGCACACAGCTCATTACCATATAGCCTATCGAGTGCCTTAACAGATAGGCTCTGCTCTTGGGTTTGGCCTCACAGCGAACTCAACCCTCTTGTTGCTTGCAGTTTGTTAAATAAAGCGATGCAGATAACATTATTTATTTCTGATTAATTGCATCTTTTGCAACATCTGCTTGTTAGGCTGGGCTACTGTCAATGTCCTGTACAGGTACATGTTCAACAATTGCTGGTGTAGGCCTACAGGCTATAATCAATTAGGGACTGTTCGTTATTTATTTAAGGGGCTACGGAGGAGGAGTTTTGGGGCGTTAGTCAAAAAAGACGTGACCCTCCCTCGCCAGCAAGAAATTTTTCTATGACCCTCCAAAGTGATTGAGAAAAAACGCATGACCCTCCTCAGTCCCAACAATTTATTGATGCCTTCTGTAGGCCACTGGGTCAATTTGGGAGCTTGCATGTTACAACACCTTCCTTGAAATGCCTTGAAAAGGCTGTCGTTTGCACAATTTCACAAATAATCACCGGGACCGAAACAAACCTGTCAACTTTTCCCGGTTTTATCGCGTATTTTAACTTTTTCCTCGCTGTCTTAGGAGGAGCTGCAGGGCCGTCGCAAGGGGTACGAGGCCCTGTGCGAACTTGACAGATGGTGCGAGGCCCTGTGCGAACTTGACAAATGCATGAACTTACATGCATGAAATCATGCGATAGCTTACTTTACACATAGCCAAGGCTACCGTCGGTGCATTTTAGTAGCCTAGTCTAATAAGCTACACCAGCTTGTCTTTAAGAGGGGAAATTGCATAGCCTATAACATGAGCTGAGTCACATATTTGGCCATATGGTGTTTATCATAGGCTACATCACGAAACCAAATAGTGTAACAAAGGCGAACACTTTAACAGGGGAAATTAATTGGGCATGAATCATTGTGCTGAACGGTGACTCGCCATATCCTGACTCTGAAAAAACATTGTCTTGCTTTGCCGCAAACTTAGCAATGAAATCATAGGCCAGTTTGCAGGTAGCATAACGTCTTTTTCAATTCATAGAAGGGAGAGCCCAGTCTCTCCTGTGACATTGAGGTGCGCAAATAGTTTTTAATAGCCTGTTCAACTTCGTAAAGCTTCACCCGATGCCAGTCACTGATCGCAATTTCAAATTTCGGGAAGCTTCGTTCAATCTTTTAAAGTTTTAAGTGCAGTAGGCCCCTATCTGCCCCCTTTGGAATTATATCTCGAGCCTATTATAAGGTCCAGTGCGTTATGTCCTGGGATTCGGACGTGCTCAAAAAGAAAAGAAAAAACACTTTTTTATAGATGGTTATGAGGAGCAATATGAGTCTGAACTCCGTGTCATTCAGACTCAACCCTCTTGTTGCTTTGATATCTTTTTCGTTGTCGTTTGAACGTCGGCAAGCAGGCATGTTGCGGTTGCAATTTAAGTGAAATTTCTACAGTAGGCCTACAACATGCAACATGCTTGTTAGGCTGGGCTACTGTCTTGTACAGGTAAATGTGCAACAATTGCTGGTGTGCAGGATATAATCAATTAGCTAAATCATTTGTCCAGCTGTTTAAAACAAAATTCGTGCTACATTCAAACGCAAAAGGTGCTTTGATATCTTTTTCGTTTGAACGTCGGCAAGCAGGCATGCTGCGGTTGCAATGAATGAGGATAATTGGTTTTATCTGCAGATTTATTTTTGCATTATTTTGAATATGACTCGCTCCAGTCTCAACAGCACGTCTACTTTTTCCACACGCATCTAAGTTCTAACACACATGCCCTCTCGGCTTTCTCTTTTCCATCCCTCGCGGGGGGCTTTCTTAAAGGAGCTGCACCATTTTACAACAATTGCATCTACATTTTCATATTAGAATGTTTTGTCTGTTTAAGTGTAAGCTTAAACTACCGTGATCAATTTAAGTTCCCGTGCCCCCGCTGAAAGTCTCATGCGCTTATCGTTACACTATCAAATCTATAAGTAATCATGACAAATAGGTTATAAGATATATAAACTCATGCTATTGTATTATCATATATGTTTGGTAATGGCTCACTGCGTCATGGAAGCAGTTAAGTCAAGTCGCATCAAAAATAGTAGTGGCAGAACTCCCAAGTGACACCTTGTGGTTGTTTGTGTCAACTGCAGTTTGTGCCATTTCTGCTGAGAAAATGGGGTGCGTGATTCATGAAGGAACCCGTCCAAACTTAACTGGGACCCACTGTAGTGGGTCTTGGCTAACCATTATCTGCATTACGGAGACATTTGCGTCCTCTGCTGTGGTCAGTGGGCTCAGGAATGGGGTCCTCATCATCACTAGTGTTGCCCTCATCCTCACTGCGGCTTGGTGATGGTTGGTAATTGTCATCCAGGATGGGATCATCAAATAGTTAGCACTCTACCATATCTATCATCAGCACAGAAATACGCTCTGGAAATAAAAACATGACACAATTATACAATAATACAAATATAATACAAATTAATTTAATTTATGTATGTATGTATGTATGTAGGTTTGCATTATTTTTTTGGGTTAGGGTTATTTATTTGTTTATTTATTCCAATGACAATATGCTAGCTAAACATGTGCACATTTTTACTAGCATATTACATTTTTACTAACATTTTAAACCCAACTAATTTAAGTATGTATGTATGTAATTGGTGATTTAATTGTTATTTAATTCATTGGGACCATGTACAGTTTTTAGCTGCATCAGAGTTAGCTTTTTTCTCATTTTACATATGTTCATGTTTACTAGCATATTAGCTGTTTCAAGGAGCATCAGTCCACAAGTACTTCATGTTTAGCGACCTACAAAGCTGCTATTTCTACACTTTTTTGTTCAAATTTGCATGTCATGACAAATGTACAAGGCTTTTATAAATATCTGTCAGAATAAGCCATAAAAAATGACAGAACTTCTTACCTGGTCGACGTTTGTGTATGGAGCTACCACTTGAATCGTCCTTGTCTTCTCCGCCATTTTGAATTTTGACCGTAGTTAGTTAGAAACTTCTGACACCACCAGATGGCAGTGTTAGTACCCCCATACATGTCCATAACACCCTCAATTCAGCAGTGAACATATTTGTGGACATAAGAGCTAAAAAGTGCTGTCTACGGATGTGACCGCTAAGCCCTATTATGCCTATCCTTATACCTGCAGTGTAAGGACCATGGTGTGTGTGTGTGCATGTGTGTGTGATATGGAGGAGTTCCTTGTGTACATGTTAACCAGCAGAAAGGAGCAACGACCCTCTGTCATTCATGAGGCAATCCATACACACACACACACACACACACACACAGAGATACAGAAACATGCACCGGCATGACATATGGTCACAAATACACACACACATGCATGTATACACACATGTACCCCCCCCCCCCACACACACACACACACACTCACATATTTGTTGATGAAAATAACAACACAGCAGGGGCTAAATATGGAAAGGGAAAATTACATTTACGTCACAACGATCAAACAGATACAGCCACACACACTCTTTCTCTCCCTCTGTTACACACACACACTTGTACTTCATTCCCATATGTTGCCAGACTAGCATGTTTTCCAGAAGCCCTTCCTCTGCTTCCCAGCATGCACTGCAGGGGTCCGTTTTCCCAAAGCAGTCATACTATACTACATACTATACTACATAACTATACTACATACTACATAACTATGCTACATTACTATACTACATTACTATACTACATACTATACTACATAACTACTGCATACTATAAACTACTACTACATACTATACTACATAACTATACTACATACTATACTACATAACTATACTACATACTATGCTACATACTATACTACATTACATAACTATACTACATAACTATACTACATACTATACTATATAACTATACAGCATAACTATACTGCATAATTATACTACATACTATGATAGCAGAGTTATAATATACTACATAACTATACTGCATAACTATACTACATACTATATAACTATAATAGCAGAGTAATGCTATACTACATAACTATACTACGTACTATATAATTATAATAGCAGAGTTATAATATACTACATAACTGTACTACATAATATATAACTATGATAGCATTACAGGGGTCCATTATTACTATGATAGCATTACAGGGATCTGTTTCCCAAAAGCAGAGTTGCTAACCATTATAGCATGTGTATGTAGTTGGTATGTGTCTGCTCATTGTTATGTAGCATGTTTATGCTAACTATGGTAGAGTGCTAACTATGAGGCTTCATATTGTCACATCACGTTTTTAATTTTGGAAAATTAAAAAATAAGACCATATTTGTTAGCTCTCACTAAAATCTGACCGAAATACGACCGAATATCAACACCGTATTTCTGTATTTTTAACGTATCTGTAACGTGTGACTCAAATACTGTCAACTCCGATTTGCCATCGTTGCATCATTGGAAGATGCATCGCAGTTAGCTATGATTTTAGGAAACGCACCCCAGAACTATGCTTTTGGGAAACGCACCCCAGAACAGAACAGTAGATGCATCGTAGTTAGCTATGCTTTTGGGAAACGCACCCCAGAACAAGGATACAAGGAAGTTTATTGTCACATGCATATAGTTACTGGATGTAAGAAATGCAGTGAAATTATGTCTGGTGTCAGCCTATTTGTGCATTTATGGGGGGGTGGTAAAAAGTGCAGTAGAAGGGGTTTAGTAGATTAAGTGGCAAGGGCTGCATAAGAAAGGTGGGGGAGAATTGGGATGGGGGGGCACCAACAAGGAGCACCCAAGAGCAACAGGGGCAAGGAAAAACTCCCTTACCAAGGAAGAAACCTTGGGCAGATCCACGGCTCAAGGGGGCTAACCCAACTGCCAGGGTCTTGGTGTGTGTGTTGGGGGATGACAGGGGAGATGGGATAGTGTGCTGTGTATGTGGGGGAGAGGGCAGTGTGCAATATGTGTGTTGGAGAAGCCCCTCATGAGACAATGTGCTGTGTATTGGGGCAGTGTGCTGTAAGTATGTTGGGGATGTGTGTTGGAGAAGCTTCCTGATGAAATAATGTGCTGTGTATGTAGGGTAGAGGGGGGCAGTGTACTGCAAGTATGGTGAAGGGACTTACTATTGCAAGCAGAGTACTGTATGTATGATGTATGTGAGTGATGACAGTGAAGATGTGTGTGTGGGCAGGAGGGGAGTGGAGCAGTGATTGTGTGTGTGTGTGTAGTGTTCGTGTGGGTAGGTGGGGGCAGTGTGCTGTAAGTATGAAGAGGATGTGTGTTGGAGAAGATCCTGAAGACAATGTGCTGTGTATGTAGGGAGGGGGGGCAGTGTGCAGCAAGTATGTAGAGGAGGCTTATTGTAGCAAGCAGTGTGATGTATGTATGTGAGGTGATGACAGTGATGATGTAAGTGTGTGTGTTTTTTGTATGTGTGTTGGGGGTGGGGGGGCAGAAAGGCTAGGCAATCAAGGACATGGGTAGATAGATGGAGGAGGAAGACATGTAGTCCTGCATTGTGACCTTGAGGAAGACATGTAACCCTGCATTGAAACTGGCCTGGTAATAATTGACATCTTTGGATGCTTTGGATAAAAAAGAAATCTCTAGGCTGAAACCTGGGATTGAGTTTTGTGGGGAATCCTTTCCCAAAAAAAGTGTCAGTGTTTTGTAGTATGATGTATATATAATGATTCTCATGTCTATGCAGCTACAATACAGAATATGCAACAAAATACGATGATATGGCCAAAATACGATGATATGGCCAAAAAAACGATGATATGGCCAATTGACATTCAACGAGGCTAAGTGGTAGGGGTTTGACGAAACACTCAGCCCAAGAGACGAGAGATGAGAACAAGACAAAACATTTTGGTAACACTTTATAATAAGGTGCCATAATAAATAGCTAATCCATTAACTAATCCTTTGTTAATATTTGTTAATTGTTACTAAAATATCTATTTGGAACAAGTTAATAGTTTTTTCATCATTAATTAAATATTAGTTGATTACATAAAATCTGTATGTTAATGTTTTAACAAATATAAAACAATCTATTAACTAATATTGTATTACTATTTGTTAACAGTTAACTACATGTCTTTTTGGCACTAATTAATAGTTATTTCTTACATCATTTAAATGTTAAATGTTTATTTACAAACTATATGTTAATATAAAAGTTAATGACATATTATTATTTAACTAATTGTTATTAAACTGTGCTTCTGCCTATCCCAATATGAACCACTCCCCATAGGACCCTTACAATGAAGTTGAGTTGAGTAATCTTAATTAACATTAGTAATATATAGCTATCAGCGTGGGGCCCCTTATAATAAAGTTGGTTAAGCTTAATTAAAATATTAGTAATATATTAATATACACAGACAGACAAAGCTAATGACATGAACAATGTTGACACAGTATCATATGTCTCACAGTCTGAAAATCCTAGTACATCCACACAGGTGAGGTCTAGATTTGGTCAGATTCTCAAGCCAGTTGACAGACTGATTCAAACTATGTCAAGGCAAGATATAGTGTTTTATACAGTTAACCTACCCATTGCACAGCCTTACAGTGAAAGATGGATATCTTTGTATCCTATAACGATAACGAAAGAAATTATTTATTTGAACATGGTGGAGAAGGATGCATTTGGCACTTCAGTGCTGTAGCCTCGCAAAAATCTTAGAGCTAGAATTTAGTCGTAACAATAATAATTCATTAGGACTATTTTCTGCTAAAACATTACATATTTTACATTCATTGTAGGCTATAGGCCTACTGCGAGACATGTAAAAAAAGACAATAACACATTCACGTTGCAATCAGGAATTCTTTGAACAAAACGGCAGTCTCTCATCTAAGAAATCTTTTATTTTTGCACTGTTTGGCTGACAGCCTCTACATAGTACCCATCAATTTCATTTCCAGGGAAAGGTTTTTTTTTATGTTTTAGCCTACGGCAGGAATTAGTGCCTGGCATGTGGGGGCATGGTATCACGATGGTTGCTTCCCATCGTGATGTTTGTCAACCATCACGATTGGCACAACCCTACCCTGCACATGCCCGGACTCGAACCCGTGAACAGCAGCACCTCGGATCGGGAGGCGAGCGTGCTGACAGTTGAGCTAAAAGCCCAGGCTGCTAGCTCGCATGCCAGCAGCACTCTTGAGGCGTCTGGGGAGTGAGGTTTACCAACGTTCCACACGCAGCGCTAAGCTAGCTGGCATCCGTTACACTATACTGGAGAGGAGGAAACCGCACTCAGTGTCTGATGGGGGGCATTCAGAGGCTGATGTTTAATAGTGGTGGTGGTGGGTGGTTAGAGATGTTTAATAGTGGTGGTGGTGGGTGGTTAGAGAGTTCCTTAGCTATCCAACCCCAGGGACCAGCACTTAGAGACTCTGAGGAGTTCTCAGGTTGAATTTTCTCTTCCATCAAAAGGACTACAGTCCTACTAACATTTGTATCCTCAACTCTGACTGCTGAATGTGTTCTTCCAAATGAGAATCCCGGCATTTTGAAGCCCTTTTCGTTAAAATCATTTTTCATGAAAATAAACGACTAATCATTAGAAATATTTATAAACCTCCATCTGCTCCAGCAGAAACTACTGATTGTATTTTGTCTACCATTAATTCTTTAGACTGCTCCAATGAAAAGATCATTTTAGGTGACTGGTTGTGTTACACACGGTTTGTTCAGTTTGGATTAAAAAAATCTAGCAATTCTAAGATTACCTTGCCTTGCCGTACCTTGCCTTGCCGTACTTTGCCCTGTGTTTGGGTCAAGCTCTCCCCTTGCAACCGTGACACACGGCTCTTTTAAAATTTACAAATGATATACTGTCAGTAGGGATGGGCAAAGCGAGGCTTTATGAAACACTGAAACGTTCGAAGCAGTTGTGCCGAATTGTTCCGAAGCTTTGAAACAATTCTGACACCTCAGAGCTGTTTAGGGTGAAACAAATCTGTCAAATGCTTCGTATTAGAGATGTAGTCTTTGAAGTTTGTGGCTCGCTGTGTTACCTGTGTTCAGTCTTTGTCAAAAGCTAAGCAGCATGCCCTTGGTCAATTACTGGATGGGAGACCACATGAAGTCACAATAAAGGGAGTCTTATTGCAGCCACTATGTGTTCTCTAAATCACTTTCTTCTTATAAAAACTCTCGATTTTTGACCATTCTGAGAGTTTAGTTGAAATTGTATGATTAATGGTGAAGTAAGAAAACATAAACAGATACGATCTGAAACAATACCTTACAAATCAAATGGGGATCGAACCACATTTGAGCAGCCTGGGCTACCGTGCAAAAAAAACACCCTCACTACCACTACACCATCATGGTTATTGCTTAAGAGAAAGCTACACTGTTAATTGAACGCGCGGGCACGCCTGCCGACACCAGTGAAATGCACCGAAGGTTCACTTAACTTTGGTCACATGACATGGGGATTTTGAACGATGTTTCAAAGCAGTGGTCACATGACATGGCTGTTTTGAACCACGTTTCGAAGTAGTGTTTCGAAACACTTGTGCTTCGAAGCCTCGGCACTGATTCGAGACGTCGGTTTCAAAAGTCACACCCCTAACTGTCAGCAGCTGACAGCAATATGCCTACAGGTGCTATATTTATTGACCTTTCAAAAGCATTTGATATGGTTGATCATTATCTTCTTTTAGACAAATTGTATACTATTGGTCTTTCCACTAACTCTTTATTATTTTTTAATTCATTTCTTCATCATAGAAGTCAGTGTATTTCCTTTCTGGGAAGTCAATCAGATTTGAAGATAATTGATAGAGGTGTTCCACAGAGCTCCTCCCTAGGTCCTCTGTTGTTCTCAATCTTTATTAATCTCCCTCAAATCTGTTCTGACTGCTTTATCTTCATCTATATGCAGTTGACACTGTATTATACTCTTCCTGATCTGATATCTCACAAATTCAACACTCTCTACAATCTGATTTCAATCTGGTTCAAAGATGGTCATATAATATGTTGAAGAAGATCATATAATATGTTGTTCTGCACTCGACCTGATCCTTCGGTGTTAAATAACTGGTCCATTAGCCTTCTAGATGGAACAATAATAGGAAAAGTTGAAGAATTTAAATATCTAGGCCTCTGGCTTGATTCCCAGCTATCTTTTAAATTTCATATTAATTCAGTCAGAGGTGAAGTGTGGCGTCTGCGCCTTTCGTCTAGTGTTGAGGTGTCGCCCGGTGCGTATAGTCTCCAAAAAACGTAATACTCAAGTGAAGAAAGGGGAGATCGCACACAGGGGCTGAGTAGTTCCAACAGTGTATTTTTCAAAAAGCCGAAAAAACAATTACAGGCCACATAAACAAGGGGTAAACGTTTCGGGTCTAGCCCTTCATCAGTATTCCTTGTACGTGACGCGTCAAAAAGGCGCAGCGGCCATTTATAGGCTCGCCTGCCAATCACCCAATAACCCCAAGACATATGAGTGCATTCGGGGTCACATATCCGAATCACCAAAATTACATCACAAATCATTACAATTATATACAAACATATACAAACATGTACAGGAGATATAACCATATTTGTATACAGAAATATACAGTCACAAAAAATGTTTTAAGAGGCTATGTCATATTTGAAAATAGTAAAAGCACAATATTTAGAGAACAGAGGACATATATTAATCTAGGGACATATTCTCATCATTATCATCAACATCAACATCTCACTTCAGATATCTTGCATCCATGTAGGCCTAGTTCATTATTCAACCAAATATATTCATCACAGCCAACATGTTAAACTAAATTCATCATTAATACCACTAGGGTGCAGAGTTTTATCCATCGACTCCAGAGTGCTACACCTGCAACAAGACCTAAGAAACAGGTAAGCTTCAGAAGCACACTGCCGTACACTTCAGGCTCAAGCTCAGAGTACCCATCCGACTCCGACTTTTTTTCAAGGGAAAGAACAACGACAGATGACCACTATACAAGCCAGAAGATTTCTTCGCTCCCGACTAAAAGGAAAACCAGGAGAGGTCGACGGGGAAAGGGACAAAGCAGGAGTGAAGGGGAGGAGGACGCACTTTTGACCGATGGAGTGAATTCCCAGAACCAGCAACAGCAGCTGGTGTTCAACGTATATCGCACGTAGATTGCATCCTCAGACCCTTGGTCGTGACATTACCTTCTTACTTGAGAGACACAGGCGATTTTATAGAACAATTATCCAAGATCGACGTCAACTTGAATGCCCAGGAGACCTTCCTTGCAACGATGAACGTGGTATCTTTGTACACGAACATTCCACATGATAAAGGTATCATTGCTATGCAAAATGTTCTTAATCTAAGAACTGATAAACCCCCCCTACAGTATTTCTTATCGAGATGATTTCTATGCTACTACATAAAAACTTTTTCTTGTTAGAGGACGAATACTATTTACAAAAGCAAGGGGCGGCTATGGGCTCTAGATTTTAACCTGACTATGCATGTTTATTTATGGGTTATCTGGAGGAAAGATACATATGGAATAACAATCCTTTTTGTAATAACATTTTACTGTGGATGAGGTATGTAGACGATGTATTTTGTGTGTTTAAGGGGTCTTTAGAAACATTTAATGACTTTGTATCTCATTTGAATAATATGGTTGAGTCCATTAAATTCAGTGCGGTTTTTGACGCTAAATCTGTCTCTTTCCACCACAGTCTCTCTAGAGGGAGGAAAGCTATCGACTACCTTATACACTAAACCGACCGACAAAAATAGCATTTTACATGCCTCGAGCACACACCCTTCATACCTAAAGAAAGGACTCCCATACACACAGTTTCTCAGAATAATACGGATTTGTACAAATGCGTCTGATTTCGATATGGAAGCTAGAAAAATGTACAAGCAATTCTCTCTAAGAGGCTACCCCCATCTGGCTAGACGAAGCCCTAGAGAGGGTCCAAAGAACCAAAACTGCCCCTAAGAGGGATACGCATAAGTCTATAGCCTGCACTACTACGTACACTAGACATAGCCGACAAATTAAAGAATGCATACGCAAACAGTGGCATGTTCTCAGTAGTGACCCCATATGTCAAACGCTGTTTTCTGAACCTCCCCTCTTCTCCCACTATAGGGCTAGTAACATTAGGGATTTCTTGGTTAAAGCGGATTGTCACACCACACAGCGGAAACAAGGAGGGACGCTTAAGGAACATCACTGGTTTCTTTCCGTTAAAAGGGTGTGCTGCGTGTAAAAATAACACTAAAAAGACCACCTCGTTCACAAGCTCCATCACAGACAAGACCTACAAAATTAAACAATGCACCACATGTAACACTGCTGGGGGGTAGTGTATCTGATTACGTGCCCATGCAATAAACAATATGTAGGCAAAACCAACAGACCTATAAAAACGCGCATCATAGAACATAAAAGCGCTATTAGACGCAAAGATGAGAAATCGCCAGTAGCGAGACATTTCACTGAAGCCGCCATCAGCTGGCCTCACTCGCCTTTCACTGTTATAGAACAAGTGAAACCCACACGTAGAGGGGGATACTGAAAGAAGACTTTTACAAAGGGAATCCTTCTGGATTTTTACACTTAAAACTCTGCACCCTAGTGGTATTAATGATGAATTTAGTTTAACATGTTGGCTGTGATGAATATATTTGGTTGAATAATGAACTAGGCCTACATGGATGCAAGATATCCGAAGTGAGATGTTGATGTTGATGATAATGATGAGAATATGTACCTAGATTAATATAGGTCCTCTGTTCTCTAAATATTGTGCTTTTACTATTTTCAAATATGACATAGCCTCTTAAAACATTTGTTGTGACTGTATGTTTCTGTATACAAATATGGTTATATCTCCTGTACATGTTTGTATATAATTTTAATGATTTGTGATGTAATTTTGGTGATTTGGATATGTGACCCCAAATGCACTCATATGTCTTGGGGTTATTGGGTGATTGGCAGGCGAGCCTATAAATGGTCAAGCTATGCTTTTTGACGCGTCACGTACAAGGAATACTGATGAAGGGCTAGACCTGAAACGTTTACCCCTTGTTTATGTGGCCTGTAATTGTTTTTTCTGCTTTTTGAAAGAAACACTGTTGGAACTACTCAGCCCCTGTGTACGATCTCCCCTTTCTTCACTTGAATATTAATTCAGTCACCAAGAAAATATTTGGAAATCACTTTATCGTTCTGTTGACTGCTTCACACAAGAAGTCCAGAAAAGAATTATAACTCAATTAATATTCCCCATACTGGACTATGCTGATGTGATCTATGGTAACACCTTTGAAACAAATCTCCGTCCTCTTAATGTAGAATATAATAGTCTTTGTAGATTTGTGCTCAGGTGTCCTTATAGAACCCATCTAATGTATGAGTCCTTGAACTGGCCTGCCCCCAAGTCCAGAAGGCAACTCTATTGGTCAACACTTATTTTCAAATGCATTCATTTCAATTTCCCTTCATATTTGAAAGAACTTTTAATCCCTTTTAGTTCTCAATACAGCCTACGGCACATGGACCATTTGTTTCTAGTTACACCTAGAATCAGCAAAGAAATTGGTCGTCGTGCATTTAAATTTAAAGCTCCATCAGATTGGAACAACCTTCCTTCCTCACTTAGGTCGATAACTAGGGATCGACCAATATGGATTTTTTAGTGCCGATACCAATACCGATTTTTTTCCATCAGCAGCCGATGACCGATACAGGCTGCCGATTTTCTTGAGCCGATATTTGGAGCCGATGCTGCTTTTATTTTGCTCCCTCAATTTACATCATACAAATGACACATAATTACACAAATGAAGATAACAAATGTTATAAGTCTCAATTTAAAAAAGGAACATTTATTGAACTTATGGATGGGTGCACTGGATATGGTTAACTGTGCAAAATGCTTTCATCAACATCTTACAACACAGCCTTGATGATGCATTGCTTGCTGACTATAAGACATAATTCAGGTCATCACAAAATGTCCTTTGTCAACACATTTAAATAATTTAAGAAAACAATAAGCCTGAAAAGTAGCTATTGAATTAGTGCTTGATTTGTAATTTAAGACTGCATGGTTTCAATTTTTCTATCTATATTTTTCTAAAAAAAAGCTGCCAGATTTGTCAACCACAGAACATAAATCAGCAGAAGAAAATAACGTGGTGTCAGATGTTTCTGTTCTAAACGGCAAACGTCAAAAGGTATAAAAACATATCTCTCAAAGTTTTAAAATCTCTCCTTCAGGTAGCGCAGCACTCTCATATCGCTATGATGCGTTTGTCCCACTGAGTGAGACAGACGCACACACAAACTTCTGTTTGGTAGCTGACAAACCACCATTGAACTGGATTGATAATGATAACGTTAGCAAACGGCTCTAAACAAGTAAAGCATACACGGTATGTCTGGTACATGGTAAACGTTGACACGAATTAATATTCAACTACATATGACACGTCTCTCATTATTAAAGCTCTGATATCACTGCGATGGCAACTCTGCCCAGCTCGAAGGGAGAGGGGGAGGGAGATGCACACACCTTGGCCATTCAGTTGGCCTTCAGTTGGGCATATTTGGTGGGGGGCACAAAGGCCACATGTCAGGGCACCAAGGCCAAAGTTAACTATACAGTAGTAGCATATAAAAATGATCAAAGTTGTATTTAGCCTATTCACTGCAGTAGACCTGCATCACTGTATGAAACATTACAAAAACATGAAACATGACATATTACATAGAACTGTAAATCATCTGATCATCTAATAATTACAGATATCTAGGCTATATCTAACATTTATTTTATATTTGGCTTGGTATGAAATCATGTATTGAACAATTTAACCACAGCTCAGCTTTAACCCTTTAGGCGCCAGAGGTTTTTTTTCGAAACGTTCGATTTTGACATCTTCATTTCAAAAGGCTATATCTTAAAAGTGATAAGAGATAGAGACTTTCTGTAAATTAGAGAAATATTAAGGATGACCCAAAGTTTATGTAGGGATTAAATGTTTATATCTAATTTGCATATTATGAAGTCATATGGTGGCGGCCATCTTGGATTATAGAATTTTCATGAAAAGTCGCATGTTTGAATGATAAAATGCACCACTTCTTTCCCCCCAAAATGTCCCTCACCTTCTGTATGCTATATTGCACAATACTGAATGCTCAGGTAAATACTAAGTAGTAAACAAACTATGTAAATCATTACTAATAAATGGCAGAAACAAACCAAATGCATGTAGCGGTAGACTGGCCTTTTGCTGTAGAGATTTTCCATTTACTACATACAGTAGGCACTCTGATTGCCGTACCAGTGTACCAGTTCCCACACGCACCTTCAGGAAGTGGACACCCGAAGTGGATGAGGCTCTGAGAGACTGCTTCGAGTGTACTGACTGGAGTGTGTTACAGAATGGAGAGGAGGAGGTCACACAGTGCACAACTGACTACCTGAACTTCTGCATGGACATTGTTGTTCCCACCAGAACTGTACGCTGCTTTCCCAACAACAAGCCTTGGATAACCAGCAATGTCAAGACCCTTCTCAACAGGAAAAAATGGCGCTCAGAGAGGGGACATGGCAGAGCTGAGGCGCCGTGCAAGGGGAACTCAAATTCAAGCTGAAGGAAGCTAAGGAGGATTACAGAAAGAAGTGGAACAGAAGCTGCAGGAAAACAACTTGAAGGAGACATGGGACTGCATGAAGGTTATCACTGGCCTGAAGATGAACAGCAGCTCTGTGGAGGGGGACCTGGACAGGGCGAACCAGTTGAACCACTTCTACAACAGGTTTGACTGCCCTGCTCCAGCTCCAATGGCGGTGGTCTGTCCACCATCCCCCACCCTCACACCCCCTCAATACCAGCGCAACACTCACCTCCATCATCACAGGCTATCGTACCCCCACTGGATTTTGCACCCCTCCCCCACATGGCGTTCATGAACAATGAGGTGACAACGACCTCAGTCAACAGCCATCAGACACACAGATCACAGATGCACCCCTCCCCCCCCCCCTCCCCTCCCACCCCTCACCATTACAACAGATCAAGTGACAGTCCAACTAAAGAAATTGCGCAGCAATAAAGCAGCTGGGCCTGACAGACTGTGCCCAAGGCTACTCAAGGCCTGTGCTGCTGAACTGGGGGAGCCACTGAAGCACATCTTCAATTTGAGCCTACGCCTTGGACAAGTTCCAACACTGTGGAAGACATCATGTCTCACCCCTGTCCCTAAGAAGCCACACCCTAGTGAGCTTAATGACTACAGACCTGTCGCTCTTACATCACATGTGATGAAGACAATGGAGCGATTGGTCTTAGGCATGCTCAGACCCCAGGTACGCCATGCACTAGACCCGTTACAGTTTGCTTACCAGGAGAAAATGGGAATGGACGATGCCATCACTTATCTTCTACACAGGACACATTCCCACCTGGACAAGGGGAAAAGTGCTGTGAGAATCATGTTCTTTGATTTCTCAAGTGCTTTTAACACCATCCAGCCCCTCAGATTGGGAGACAAGCTCTTGCAGATGGGTGTGGACGCTCACCTGGGAACCTGGATAACAGATTACCTGACCGAGCGACCACAGTTCATCAGACTGAAGAACTGTCTCTCTGACACTGTGATCTGCAGCACCGGAGCGCCACAGGGAACTGTGCTCTCTCCAGTCCTGTTCACCCTGTACACATCTGACTTCTGCTACAACACCGAGTCAAGCCACATGCAGAAGTTTTCTGATGATACTGCAATTGTGGGATGTATCAGGAACGGGCAGGAGGAGGAGTACAGGAGCCTGGTGAAGGACTTTGTGCAATGGTGCAAACTCAATCATCTTCAACTTAACACTTCAAAGACCAAGGAGATGGTGGTGGATTTCCGCAGGTCTTCCCACTCTGCTACCAGTCCACATTGATGGGGTCAATGTGGAGGTGGTTAGTACCTACAAGTATCTGGGTCTCCACCTGAACAATAAACTGGACTGGTCAGCCAACACTGACGCACTCTACAAGAAAGGGCAGAGCAGGCTGTACTTCCTGAGGAGGCTGCGGTCTTGCAATGTGTGCAGTAAGCTCCTCAGGATGTTCTACCAGTCTGTTGTTGCCAGCATCCTCTTCTATGCAGTAGTATGCTGGGGAGGAAGAAGGATGTTGGGCAAATTGACAGGCTGGTGAGGAAAGCTGGCTCTGTAGTTGGAACTGAACTGGAGTGCATCACTTCACTATCTGACAAAAGGACCCTGAACAAACTGATCAACATCTTGGACAATGAGTGTCAGCCTGATCAGCTGGAGACTTCGCTCACTGCCTTGCACAACTGACCGACTGAGAAAGTCATTTGTCCCCAGGGCCATTGAACTGTTCAATGCCTCACTTAAGGGAAGAGGAGAGATAGACTTCTCTGCATAGTCTGTCTGCCTCTTCACCCCCTCCATGTTTGGTCTGTCCACTAGCCACTTGTACCACTGTCTTTATGCCTCAATGTTTGCGTGCTATATTAGCACATCAGCACATATGCATACCCCCCCCCTCCATGCCACAGCCGAACTGTGGCCACACTTATACATTTTCTTAAATAGTTAAATATATAGATATATAGACTTTACTTTACTTTATTTCTGCATTGTTGCACTGTTGACTTACTCATTTGCACTATCACCATGACCACTATCACCATTGCACTACCACCATGACACTCATTCACACAGAGCACCTTACCATACCTTACTATGCACAGAGAATCACAGGCTCAGTCCCTGCCTCAGTCATTGCAAGCACCTCTGATTTATTAATCACCACTATGTGGATAGTGTTTTTAGAATTGATTTAGATTAAGTGTTAGTATATAATTTGTATTTTAGTATATTTTTATATATTGTATTAAGTGTTAGTATAATTTGTATTTTAGTATATTTAGCATATTCTTTATCTTCTACTGTCCTTACTGCTTAGTTGTGTTTTTATATTATATACTTTAATTACTCTTTCTGCTGTTTAAGAATGTGTTTGTGTTGTATGTATGCTGCTGCTTAGCCCTTGAATTTCCCCTGGGGATCAATAAAGTATCTATCTATCTATCTATATATGAACACTCCGAACCCGTGAAACATTATTCCCACTAGTGACATTGGGCAAACGATTCAACGTTTGTGCTTGGTGTAAGCTAAACTATGGAGTAAACTCTCACTTTGTCCAGCTGCATCATTTCAAGACAGGGACGCATCTGAAGCCTCACTAAACGAATCACCGTCATTTTCTGAAGGCAGATATTACCCTTCAGAATCAGGGTCCGCGAATAGAAGACCCAACACTTCATTTCGGGTAAACTTTTTTGATGCCATTAGACGATAATCTAATGCAAATACTCGCTGACGTTGACAATATCGCTCTGACAAAGTGGCTCACACACACACTAGCAGTTTTGTTTGAAGTGTGCCCTTTTTTCGACTCGGGATGACGTATGACATGTCTGCCATCTAGTGGAGTGGAGGTCGAACGAAATATGACACCCTATTTGACTAAATCGGCCGTTTTATTCAGTACCGCATCTTGTCAACTAAAGTCGACCGTGGCGCCTAGAGGGTTAAGAAACTCAAATAGCCTAGATTCATGCTTAGCATTTTGTGATCATTAAGGCTACTTTCACAAACTCTTAGTCAGCTGTCCTCTGATTTACCAACATCTAGGCGATATTTGTAACATTTATTTTGTATTTGGCCTGTTATGAAATCATGTGGAACAATTTAAACACATTGTAAAACTTAAAACCCAAAATTGGAGACATCCATGCATGTCGAAATTTACTGCAAATTCAAAACTGGATTACTCTGGAACGGCTAACTGTACAGGGGACTGCTTTACACCTTTGTGTTCGGTAAGGTCTGCGGTTTATTTTGATATATGGTTTGTCATGTGTTAAAAGAAGGGTTCGTGAAGTATAAGAGATGAATGGGTAGGGGGATCATGGACGCAAAACCTTCAGTAGAATGTATGATTAAATTGAATTATATTATTTACTTTCCTCGCGAACCGTTCAACACAGCAATTATTGGCTAACATTGTTTAAAAGCTGAGAAAAAGCTCTTTCATGTGATACTTGTGATGTCTGTGTGATGATGAGTAGGCTACTTCGAAAGTAGTTCAACTGAGAAGAATGGGTGAATTTGGACGCACTTTCTTTCTTGTGCTGTCACTTTTTCCACTGCGTAAAAGACTAAATTAATTTGCGCTGTGAATGTTAAGATTATTTTGACAGGCCACAGGCTAAATAAAAATCGTTATTAGTCGGACGCAAAGCAGAATATTGAAAGAAGGGGGCACCAAGGCCACCGTGGCCTGTAAACCTCTGATTTTCAAAGGGGCATCACGGCCAACGCAAGGGGCTACGACGGCCATGGCCGTCATGGCCGACGTGAAATTCAAAGTGTGTGTTTGTGTGTGTGCAGGTGTGTGTTTGTGTGTGTGTGTGCAGCTGTGTGTAGGTTTGTGTGTGTGTAGGTATGTGTGTGTGCAGGTGTGTCTGTGTGCAGGTGTGTGTGTGTGCAGGTGTGTGTTTGTGTGTGTGCAGGTGTGTGTTTGTGCAGCTGTGTGTGTGTGTAGGTGTGTGTGTGTGCAGGTGTGTGTTTGTGTGTGTGTGTGCAGCTGTCTGTAGGTTTGTGTGTGTGTAGGTATGTGTGTGTGCAGGTGTGTCTGTGTGCAGGTGTGTGTGTGCAGGTGTGTGTTTGTGTGTGTGCAGGTGTGTGTTTGTGCAGCTGTGTGTAGGTTTGTGTGTGTGTGTGTGTGCAGGTGTGCATGTTTGTGTGTGTGTGTGTGTGTGTGTGCAGGTGTGTGTTTGTGTGTGTGCAGGTGTGTATGTGTGCAGGTGTGTCTGTGTGCAGGTGTGTTTGTGTGTGCAGGTGTGCATGTTTGTGTGTGTGTGTGTGTACAGGTGTGTGTTTGTGCAGCTGTGTGTGTAAGTGTGTGTGTGTGCAGGTGTGTGTTTGTGCAGCTGTGTGTAGGTTTGTGTGTGTAGGTATGTGTGTGCAGGTGTGTGTGTTTGTGTGTGCAGGTGTGCATGTTTGTGTGTGTGTGTGTGCATGTTTGTGTGTGCAGGTGTGCATGTTTGTGTGTGCAGGTGTGCATGTTTGTGTGTGCAGGTGTGTGTTTGTGCAGCTGTGTGTGTAAGTGTGTGTGTGTGCATGTTTGTGTGTGCAGGTGTGTTTGTGTGTGTGCAGCTGTCTGTAGGTTTGTGTGTGTGTAGGTATGTGTGTGCAGGTGTGTCTGTGTGCAGGTGTGTGTTTGTGCAGCTGTGTGTGTAAGTGTGTGTGTGTGCATGTTTGTGTGTGCAGGTGTGCATGTTTGTGTGTGCAGGTGTGCATGTTTGTGTGTGTGTAGGTATGTGTGTGCAGGTGTGCATGTTTGTGTGTGTGTGTGCATGTTTGTGTGTGCAGGTGTGCATGTTTGTGTGTGCAGGTGTGCATGTTTGTGTGTGCAGGTGTGCATGTTTGTGTGTGCAGGTGTGCATGTTTGTGTGTGTGTGTGCATGTTTGTGTGTGCAGGTGTGTCTGTGTGCAGGTGTGTCTGTGTGCAGGTGTGTCTGTGTGCAGGTGTGTCTGTGTGCAGGTGTGTGTGCAGGTGTGCATGTTTGTGTGTGCAGGTGTGCATGTTTGTGTGTGCAGGTGTGTGTGCAGGTGTGCATGTTTGTGTGTGTGTGCAGCTGTCTGTAGGTTTGTGTGTGTGTGTGCAGCTGTCTGTAGGTTTGTGTGTGTAGGTATGTGTGTGCAGGTGTGCATGTTTGTGTGTGTGTGCAGCTGTCTGTAGGTTTGTGTGTGTGTGCAGGTGTGTCTGTGTGCAGGTGTGTGTGCAGGTATGTTTGTGTGTGTGCAGGTGTGTGTGTGTGTGTGTGTGTGTGTGTGTGTGCAGGTGTGTGTGTGTGCAGGTGTGTGTGTGTGTGTGCATGTTTGTGTGTGTGCAGGTGTGTGTGTGTGCAGGTGTGTGTGTGTGCAGGTGTGTGTGTGTGCAGGTGTGTATGTTTCTTGGCCACTCCTGTGACCCACACCACAGTAGAAGCCCTGAATATATCTTGTTATATGTCTATTATATTACATTGTATATACATTATGTCTATTATATTACATTGTATATACATTGTATATATATTAGTTATTGTGTGGCATTACTAGCAGAATTACTAGTGGCAGGTGCATCCATCTCTTCAGAAGCTCCCGGAGGTGTTGGAAACTTTCATCAGTAAATACAGAGCTCTGGAGCAGGGCTCCAAACCGGTTCAAGGAACGAAAACGAAAACCGAAAACGAACGGAATTTTACGAGGAGCGGAAACGGAAACGAAAACAAAATGGTCTTCAACTGTTCCGGAACAGAAACGTTATTCTGAAATCCACAAAACCGGTTAATAACGTTTTTTTTGTTCTCTATATATTTTATAAAATTTCACAAAAGCATATCCTATGTCAGGGAGACTATTTCCGGTTGTGCGAAAAACAAGCCCGCATCTACACTGTTAATGTGAGCTAACAAGCCGCTATGTAGCCAACTACCTATCCGTCTGCCACTTCGGATCTTAGGCCAGCTCATTACATTACATTACATTACATTTAGCAGACACTTCTTGACCAAAGTGACTTACATATGTCAGCTATATTACAATGGATCACATTGTCCCCGGAGCAACTTGGGGTTAAGTGCCTTGCTCAAGGGCACAACGGTGGAAGCCGGGAATTGAACTTTCAGGCTACTGCACGCTAGCCCAGCTCCTTAACCACTACACTACTAGCGCCCCCAGCTCGTAGCGTAGGCTACTGAAACTGATTTGGAAATTGTTTGTAGCCTATGCGTAATAGCCTATTTTGCCTGTCCACGCCTTGTCGTTTTAAAGTCGGGATTTGAAATGTTTGCGCAATTATAGCCTATTCTATGTAGAAGAGTTAAACGGGAAATTTGTGATGGGCCTTGTCAGCAACAGACAGGTTCATTTATAAACAGGGTTGGAATTATAGCGTAAGCCTTTGAAGATCTCCATATGGATAAAACTTAGGCTACAACCAGGTAAGGAGTTTAGCACGTATCCAGAAATATTTTTGATAAGAAATTTATAGGCATAGGTTAGGCCTAGAGTAAGTCTGTAGGCTATGGGATGGATAGCCCATCTGAATGTTTTTGGATGCCGCCTGTGATTTATTATTTTTGGGCATAGCTACAGTATAGGCTAAATCAAGGGGAAATAATGAGTATGTCTATTCTAAGGTAAAGTTCACAAAAATAGACTTGATAGGCCCGCCAAACACTGCCGGAACTTTAAGAACGAACAATATTTTGCGTTCCGAACCGGTTCAGGACCGATATGTTGGTGGCGGAACGCATGCAAGAACGAAAACGTTAAACATAGGCCTACCTGAACCGTTCGGAACGGAACGTTTGAAAAATAATTTCGTTTTCAAGCCCTGCTCTGGAGGGCTGCGTTTTCATCAGGACATCTGTTATGGGGATTGATACTATATTTTTAAGACTTCATCTTATTCTTTTAAAGACTTGAGTATTATAATAATAAAAGCATGTTCTTGTTTTCAGTGGTTTAATGAGAGCAAATAGTTTGCTACATACAGCCCAAACCCCAAACTCTCATCTAATCTTGAATTTCCCCTTGGGGATCAATAAAGTATCTATCTATCTAATGAATGTACGGGAGCAGAAAACATCCCCAAGAGAAACAGAATCATATACGGTCAGAAATTATCTGCTCATAAAATCAGTCTAGACAAGGGCATAACTGTGGGTCTACCATTGGGGGGTTAAACTCGCGGCATATTTATTCATTTATTTATTTATGGAATAATTTTCTTGTGTAAAAGGACACTCAACTGTTTAAAAACAGCACTCACTTATTCTTATTGTACTCTACCGTTTTTAAATTGTCCTAAAATTGCTGAGAGAATTGCTTTAAAAACGTAAACTGTTTACCATGTTGTTAGTCGCTTTGGTTAAAAATGCGTCAGCCAAATGCAATGTAATGTAATGTACTTAGGCTACTTAACGTAAATGCAGCTGTTCACTTGACTATTTATGCCATAATGATGCAGTAGTTCAATTCAGTGTTTAAGCACTTGCCAGCAGTGGCAGCTTACACTTAATTGATTTTGTGTGTGTGTTCACTATCTTATGAAAAAAAAAAAGAACTTGCATCTCTAATCAATTGCATCTCTGTATTGGCACCTACGTGCAGCAAATGTATTATGCATAGGGTTAATAAAATAATAATGTTAATAATAATGTTGTTTCAATGTTTCCCAAGGGCAAGCCTACTCACATGCACCATCATTAACTGTGTGTATGTATGTACGTACAGTACAGGCATGCTCACTCAAAAGGAGTGGCGTGACCTCTGAACTAGCCCATAGCAGCTAGCTGTCAATGGATGACATCTCTAAGTAAATTATGCAATCCCCCCCCCCCAAACATGTGACTGTATTGGAGCAAACAACAACTTAACTTTCAATTCAGTGACATTGGTTCTACACAATAGATCCCTGGCACCCTCTGGCTTTACCTCATAGGACACTGGCAAATGAACATCTAGCCAGCCAACTCCAGTTAACAAATCATCAGCTAACTTAACAGCTAACTTAACAATAATGGTATTTACCTCCGTTTGGGCAGGATTTTTGCTTCTTTTGGCTGGTGTCGACCAACATTGAAAAAATGTTGTCTGGCTGCCTTTCAGTGTCTTTTTCATCTTTCCACATTCAGTTAGCACCTGTCAGCTTTCTCCAACCATTCAGTTAGCATGCACCTGTCAGCTTTCTCCAACCATTCAGTTAGCATGCACCTGTCAGCTCTCTCCAACCATTCAGTTAGCATGCACCTGTCAGCTTTCTCCAACCATTCAGTTAGCATGCACCGGTCAGCTCTCTCCAACCATTCAGTTAGCATGCACCTGTCAGCTTTCTCCAACCATTCATCCCAGTTAGCATGCAACTGTCAGCTTTCTCCAACCATTCATCCCAGCGACTGCACAAAATAGTAAACAAACTTTCAGCAGAGAAAGCGGGTTGGGTAATACCAAGTAGTCAGTGGGCGGGGTGGGGGTATGGTACATTACAGATGATTTAAATGAAAAAGATACTATCATGCTGGCAAATGAAATGAATAAAATAAAATAAAAAGTTATTAATTTTGTTATTAATCTGAATGATATGATGATATTGGGGGTATTATATTAGCTGGATCTGGTTATTAATCTGAATGATGTGATGATATTGGGGGCGTTATATTAGCTTTGGGGGTGTCATGACCCCCGTAAGCCCCGTGCAAATTATGCGCCTGAGTCTAGACCACCATCAACACCAGCCAACATGTGCCACCCTAATGCGTTCTCTACCACCATCACCAGCCAACATGTGCCACCCTAATGCGTTCTTTACCATCAACACCACCATCACCAGCCAACATGTGCCACCCTAATGCGTTCTTTACCACCATCAACACCACCAGCCAACATGTGCCACCCTAATGCGTTCTTTACCACCATCACCAGCCAACATGCCACCCTAATGCGTTCTCTACCACCATCACCAGCCAACATGCCACCAATCATTCTCTACCACCATCACCAGCCAACATGTGCCACCCTAATGCGTTCTTTACCACCATCAACACCACCAGCCAACATGTGCCACCCTAATGCGTTCTTTACCACCATCAACATCACCAGCCAACATGTGCCACCCTAAAGCGTTCTTTACCACCATCAACACCACCAGCCAACATGTGCCACCCTAATGCGTTCTTTACCACCATCAACATCACCAGCCAACATGCCACCCTAATGCGTTCTCTACCACCATCACCAGCCAACATGCCACCCTAATGCGTTCTTTACCACCATCACCAGCCAACATGTGCCACCCTAATGCGTTCTTTACCACCATCACCAGCCAACATGTGCCACCCTAATGCGTTCTCTACCATCATCAACATCACCAGCCAACATGTGCCACCCTAATGCGTTCTCTACCATCATCAACATGAGCAACCTACAATAAAACTCTCTCTCTCCCTCTCTCTATGTTTGTGTCTCTCTCTCTTGACACCACTTCACAAGACAAGTATAAACCTGATGAGGACCTGACAACAGTCTGCTATCTGCCAGAAATCAGGATTACATTGAGAGAACGATGATCAGTTGGGGAAAATGTGTGTCACAGTTAAGAGTGTGTGTGGTGTGTGGCTATGGAGGACCCTCACTCCCTCCTGTGCATGTTTACATATTTACATGTGTGGGAGCAGCATGTATACGCTCTGCTTCCGTTGTTGTTTAAAGATTGAATGGGAAATGAATTCAGAGCCAAAGACCCAAATTTAACTCAGCTACAATTTGTAAGGTATCACCAATATCAAGTTAATGTTACAGATGTATGTGCATGTGTATATGTATATGTATATATATGTATGGCTCCATATATTCTTTTAAGTTTATTTTTTGGGCTTCTTACCTATGCTGACAGGACAGTGAAGACAGACAGGAAGTGAGTGGGAGACAGACAGGAAGTGAGTGGGAGAGAGAGAGAGATGGGGTGGGATCGGGATATGACCGCAGGTCGGATTCGAACCTGGGTCCCCGTGGGCACTTGGACCCGTGCATTGTATGGGCACTGTAGCCTGTTGCGCCACAGCACCCCCCCTGCCTCCATACTGTACAGTCTTAAAATGGTTCTGGTCTACAATTAAATATCTATTAAAAACTTCACAATGGAGGATGTTTTTAGCGCGTGATCTGCAGGCGACTTGTTGACTATTTTTAGAAGGTGGAAACCCCTGTTTAGGCTGATCTGTGAGGCCCACCATACACCATAAACTGGCAACTCTGAGTGGTTTTGTTGAGAGCTGATCCTCTATGTGCGTGGTGTTTGTCAACACTGAAGCAATGACAAACAAACAAAGTGCCTCCTCAAACAACAATATTTCCAGTTCAAAAATTGATGGTAATGTGATGGTGATGCTGATAAGACAGTTTACCTGAGTGTGTGTGTGAGAGAGAGAATGAGTGTGTAAGGATCAGCTAAAGAAGTCAGAAAACTTGTTGTCATTTGCATTTTGGCACAGCAAGAAAAAAGGACCAATTTGAAATACATATATATTATTATTAGATCACACCCTCTTGAATTACAAAGGTTTTGATAATAGCTTTTGGTGGTCAACTGGTCATAATTGGCGCCACAGAAATATCAGAGTACAGTTGTTAGGAACAGACATAATAGGCAACGAAAACTAGTACCCCCTCCCCCCGTGCATTCCCCGCGGTAGTCGTTGGTAACCAAGGTGAACTTCCCTGGCAGACGCGGTGCTCTCGTATCCCAATGAGCACGGCAGATTTTCTTAACTAGCCGGAGCAGCTGTTGTTCATTCTCAGGGGCAGGGACGCCGCCGCCATACACAGAACGCCCCACACCCCCAAAGAAGACTGACTGCAATAAGTAGCGTGCATTATGAATGAGTAGGTATTCATTGCACGAGTATTTCAATAGGCTACACCCCAGGAACAATGAGTAGTTACTCAGGAGCTTAACATAATTCAATTTCAATTTTTCACCGATATTTTTGTTATTTTTATCAAAACGATTTTAACATACAACAGAGGTGGGGACCCAACTGTGACTTTCATACAATAGCACTTGTAGTAAATGTTGGACACACACATGCGACGAATGTCGTGTTATTACCTCGGATGGTACTTACGGGCTTTCTTTATGTGTGGCAGTTTATTTCAGAAGTGAAAAGCAGCGATATTTTGTCAGACAGAAATTTAAATCAGACAAATACTGACAGATGCGGCGCAACAATCACAAGCGCGTGAACTACGCGCGGCTCGGAACACAGAGCAACAGGCGACACGTTTTCTTACCTGCGACGAAAACAGCTATTTGACGGTGAACCCCGACGCAGGCATTTCACACAAATTCCTCAGACACCGTTCCACGTTGAAACAGGTGCCTCCTCCATGACAATAACAGCCTTTTACATATTACCCAATTGTTTTGGCGGTGTTGTTGGCCACAGAGCGCCCGTGAAGGAACTAGAAGGGAGGGGCCGCCCGCCGCTCGGGAGCCTGTGCTGCTGTCGGTCTCGGTGGCGCGCGCTGAATGAATGAATCGCGCTGTAGGTGTCGCCTCTGTGACTTGGACTAATTTAATGTCGCTGTCAGATCAGTGATAGCGACGTGCCTGCCTCGGCTCAGATGCACTCGATTGAAGCAGAGAACACCTCAGTCAGAGCTGCGTGTTACTGTAGACTTTTATAGACCCATGTTGTTGAGCAGCTACGCCAGCGTTTCTCTACAGCTTTACGTGATGGACGGATGATATAACGCTATCCATCTTAATGACAGGCTGGTTATGTGGTCCAGGCCATGAAAATAATGCTGTTTGTAATATGTCAGATGTTATGTCACTATGTAAAAAGGTAATTTCTGCAATATTCGTTATGCAAGGCCAACATAATTGTTCAACTAAATCTCCTGCAGCTGAGTCACTGTCTATTAGCACCAGCTCCACATTTGAATGCCTTTATGATTTGAATGCCTTTATCAGCGTCGATATGAATGCCTTTATGATTTGAATGCCTTTTATCAGCGTTGTGGTTGTGATTTATTAAAATATGTGTCCCCAGGCGTGGGTTATACTTGGTGAATCCTAATAAGGAGCAGGAGAGTGATCTGATTGCAGTCTTCTGGAGCTGTTGTAAGGACTCAGTAGCAACAGCCAGACACACTGACTCCACTACAAATACCAGAGGAGTGTGAGGTGAGTGACTCACATCGGCCGAGGACTCCTCACACACGTCCGTCTCACTCCTTACACACACTCATGTTTAGTTCACAGCATGAAATACCCGCAAACAAATCAGCACACTTCACCACTGTTTTCCACACACAGAAGTAGAAGCTACAGTACTGATGATAGGGCTGTGTTGTGTTGTGTGTGTGTGTGTGTGTGTGGCTTTGTGGGAGTAAGTGAATGAGTGGCTGGATCTTTTAAACTACTGAAGTGGTGTGTGTGTTTGTGTGTGTGTGTGTGTGTTTGGCCTGATCGTGATGTTTGTGTGTGTGTAATGGTGTGACGACTGATCGTGATGTGTGTGTGTGTGTAATGGTGTGCCGACTGATCGTGATCTGTGTGTTCACTGATCATGAAGGCTGCTCTGGAGAAGCGGTGTCAAGACAATGACATCTCTGCTATGGCAACAGCGACACAAAACACCTCCCCTGAAGATGTGTAAAAGCGACACATAGCTTCAGAGGTGACATGCATTTGTGTGCATGTGTGTGAGAGAGGAAGGAGAGAGAGAGAGAGAGAGGAATCGTACAGTGTGTGTCTAGGTGGGGATGTGTAAGTATGTGTCAAAGGGAGAAAGGTATACTGTACGTGTGTGTAAGTACTGTATGTGTGTGTGTGTGTAAGTACTGTACGTGTGTGTGTAAGTACTGTACATGTGTGTGTGTAAGTACTGTATGTGTCAAAGGGAGAAAGGTATACTGTACGTGTGTGTGTGTAAGTACTGTACGTGTGTATCAGTGTGTTTCTGGCAGAGGTAGGGAGGTGCTCCACCTGTAAGATAGAATCCTACATGACAGAATCCTACATGATAGAATCCTATATGACAGAATCCTACATGTGAGATAACTTTTTCAAGATAATTGATTGGTCAGTGGGCGGTAGTTTTACACGATTTGAGCTATAACTTAGCACATAACCTGCTCCCAACCAGGTTTGGTTGACAGCATAACGGCTTCTACACACAGTTGCATTCCGTCAACGCATGCCAGTGGGTGTTCCCGACAGTAGCTATGCAAATTACTTGAAGTATAACCGGAATTTGATTGGTTGGTGCCATCCGTCGATTGGCTTGATTGGCCAGTGCCGTCTGTCAGTGCAGCAACAGCTGAACTCTTCAACGCGAGCGACGGTAGAAACGCAACGCAACGGACCCACAATTCAGTTCGGCAACGGATGAAGTGAGCCCATGTAAAGTGAATGGGATATGTCTCCAGCACTGCAACGCACGCAACTGTGTGTAACAGCCGTTAGGCTATATTTGGTCGACGCTGCTCCATAAAATCCATTGTTCATCCAGTGTTTGCCTGTTAAAAACTTTGGCGCTGATGTGTGTGGCAAGTGACAGTGCACCATAGACTGTAGGCCTATAAAATGGCAGTGCACTCATGTCGAAAAGTTCCTTATTTTCAACTGCACTCAAAGATAATGAATATAGTATGAATATTCTGTGTTATCCCCTTTATAATGTGTGTAGGCCTACATTTTGTGCATGCACTTCTGCAGTAGCATTTATTTCAGTTTATATCAGCTATATTTCTGGGGCCGTATTCACAAAGCCTTTTATCTTACCACTAGGAGTACTCCTAAATCACACTAAAAGATTTTAGCTAGGAGTTTTCTCTTAAAAGTTATTCACAAAGCCTTTCAGACCTACTCTTAGTAAGGAAAAATGACAACTCCTAGGTCAAGGTCAAGGTAACTTTATTGTCCCAGAGGGGCAATTAATTGCGCAGCCAGCAGACAGACATAAGGACAGACACACAACAATATGTAACAATACATAACACGCAAATGTAGTTAAAACAGTTCAGGCAGATTGTTTAAAATGGAAATGGAAGTCAGGATAAAAGAGTTTCTGAGTCTATTGGACCTGCATCTGGGCATGGAGTACCTACGGCCTGAGGGGAATAACTTAAACTGGCAGGACAAGGGATGGCGGGGGTCAGCTACAATAGATTGGGCCTTCTTTGCCACTCTTTTAGGGCCTGTCCACACGGAGACGCTTTTTAGGTTAAACGCAGAGGTTTTGCTTCGTCTTGGCCGAGCGTCCAAACGAATCCTGTAAACGCACTGCCCGAAACCGCACTTTTCTGAAACCTGGTCCCAGAGTGGAGAAATCTGAAACCGTAGCCCGTTTGAGTTCATTTAGACAGCTTAAACCGCACATCCTGCTTATCGTGTCGATGATGATGTCATCGCCACACCTCAGCTGCCCTGGACTTGCACTTATAGTATTGCCTAACAATACTAATTTTCATACATGACATTACCTACGATTACACTCTGTTAAGATAAATATCACAACTGGTGCTGCGCAGCGCCGATCGCTTATGACTTGGTGGACTGAACACTGTTTTCCCCGGTGTTTGTTTATGCATTCTAGCTACTGTCAGTGACGCAAGAGAACTTAAGTTATTAGGAAAGTGCAGTGTAAGTTTAGGCGACATTAATTTGTGCGTAGTGCCAGTGTCATTCATTTATTTTACATGTCTTGCAACATATATACATGCATTCACAGTCGAGTGAAATCAGATATAAGCATACAAAGACGCTTAGAACTCACGTTAAGCCGATGGTAGCACACTGAATGCGAATGCACGATTTGATGCAGGCAAAAGTATTGACTGTTTCTAACGAAGGTTTTATAGCAATATTATAAATGTGGCGACAGAATAGCCTAGAACTTGGGTAAGCCTTGCGTTTAGTAGCCTAATTGCGGTCATAGCCAAAACTAATGTGAATCACGGACTATCCTACAACCAAAGTAAGTAAAGGTGATTAGTAGGCCTACCTGCGTTAGCCAAATAAAGGACGGGACTGCACCCTTCACAAACCGTAAAATAAAGTTTATTAGTTTTACAGTTGACAGTTCACCATCAGTCCACACAAACAATTCTGGTTTCCTTGCACTAGCCATTTCGCCATAGCCTATTCTGTCTGTTTTTAAAGCGCAAGTTTTGGTGAATTTCTGTAAAGACACAGTGCCACCTATAGGCCTGGGGTATGAAGTAACGCGTTGAGTCGTGTTGAGATGGATCCATTTGGACGCAAATATTCTTGATACGGTTCCAGGGAAGACAGAGGGAAAAAAGATCGGTTTGGTACATGTGGACTAGGCCTTAGTGTAGGTGTGAGAGAGAGAGGGGAAGTTGATGCCTGCAATCTTGCTACATGTCCTGACAATACTCTCCAGTCTATTTTTGTTTTTAATGGACAGAGAACCAAACCAGCAGATAAAACAGAAGGTTAAAACAGACTCAATAAAACAGGAATAAAACATTTTCATAAAAGTAGGGTCAATGTTAAAATTCCTCAGTTTGCGGTAAAAGGACATGCGCTGATGGGCTTTGGCAGTGTATGAATTAAAACATAGCTTACTGTCAATAATTATGCCAAGGTACTTGTACTCTTGTACTACCTCAACTGGTTGACCATCAATGATAGTGGGGGGAAGAGGGGGGCATTGCTTCCTGAAGTCAATAATTACTTCCTTGGTCTTTGCTACATTTATGTTTAAAAAGGAGCGCTTACACCAATCATTCAAATCATTCACTATGGGTCCATGGTCAGTCTCGGTGTTATTGAGAAGAGACACAATGACAGAGTAATCTGCAAACTTAAAAACCTGTCTTCCATCATATTGTGAATTATAAATTCATTTGAATTTGAATTCATTTGTGTATAAAACAAAGAGGAGAGGGGAGAGGACACATCCCTGAGGGGAGCCAGTAGAAGATAAAAGATTGCCAGATAAAACACTGTTAACTTTAACCCTTTGGGATCTGGAGGTTAAAAAGTCAACTAACCAGGCTATTAGCCCTGGGTTTATGTTGTGTGTCTTTAAAAGTCTGTCTGCTAAAATATGGGGTTGAATACAATTAAAAGCTGATGAAAAATCAATAAATAGTAGTCGTACAAATTTTTTTGCCCCTTCCAGGTGGTTAAAAACTGAATTGAGCAGGCTGCCTGTAGCATCCTCGACCCCCCTACCTGCCCTGTAGGCAAATTGTAAGGGGTCGAGTTGCGTCTGTGTCTGTGTAAAATCTCCTGTTTAATATTTTTTTCAAAAGCCTTCATAATAAGGGAAGTGAGAGCCACTGGCCTAAAATCATTAAGTGATTTAGGTCCCTTGGTCTTAGACACAGGCACAATCACCGACTCTTTCCAGAGATGAGGGACCTGGTGTGATTGGAGTGACTTATTAAAAATAAAGGTGAGTATGTCAGACAGTGGCTCTGCACAGCTCTTGAGGAGGCGGGGCCACCAATATCGTCTGGACCAGGACTCTTCCTTTCCTGCACCCCCCTAAGCACTTTGTGAACTCTGTCCTTCTCAATAGCAATGGCAGCATTGTGTGAACTCTGTCCTTATCAATAGCAATGGCAGCATTTTGTGAACTCTGTCCTTATCAATAGCAATGGCAACATTTTGTTCTGCCTGTGGTTCCCTGTACACCGACAATTCCTTTGTAAAATCATAAATACTAAAACGATTGTAAAAAGTATTGTATTCAATTCATCTGCAAGCTCAGAATCGGCCTTTCCATCAAATGAGAGGTTTTTTTTTATTAGATTGCAAGCCCATCATTGACTTCACACCATCCCATGCAGGGCATGACTTGCCACTATTCAATAGGGCTTCAACTTTGTCCTTATATTTGAGTTTAGCTAATTTGAGCTCCCTCTTAACTTGCTTTTGCAAGTCTTTATAAACTATAGCCTCCCCCTGTTTAAAACTAATATTCCTCTGATTAATGATACTTTTAACGGATTTGGACACCCATGGTTTGTTGTTTGGAAAAATGGAAATGGCCTTTTTGGGAATTATTTCATTTTTACAGAAACTTACAGAAACAGTCTCAACAAGTTCATCCAAGTTAGGACATGCTTCCTTGAATAAGTCCCAGTCTGTACATGAGTAACAGTCCAATAGCTCCTGTGTAGATTCTACTGACCAGGCCGGAACCAAACGTCGCTCAGGTTTAGTTCTCCTCAGGACAGTTTTGTAGACCGGAACCAAATAAACAACGTTATGGTCGGACAGACCAAGTGGAGCTCTACTAAATGACTTGTAGGCTCTTTTAACTGAACCATAACAAAGGTCTAAACACTTTGTATGTCTTGTAGGGCAGGTGACATATTGCGAAAAGTTACTTAGCGACTTTCCAAGCCTTCAGTGATTAAAATCGCCCATTATAAAGTTCGGCGCGTCAGGGGCTATACTCTGTAGCCTTTGCACTGTTTGCACTATTACCCTTGATGTGATATCAGCGTTCGCCTTCGGATGGATGTATACAACTGTGACAAATATTTGTGGAAACTCTCTCGGCAGATAATAAGGACGGAGAGAGACCGACATGAGTTCGATGTCAGGGGCACACACAGTTTCTCTGACCATAACTGTGTTGCACCAGCTCTTGTTGACATACAAGCACAGACCACCACCTAGTGATTTTCCTGTTGCTGCCGGGTCCCTGTCAAGTCGCAACGGTACTCCAAAACCATCGATTTCCAAGTCGGGTTGAAGATCCTGCTCCTTGAGCCACGTCTCAGTCAGTGCAATAATGCAGGCATTTCTGTAGTCCGATACGAATCTGGCATTTGCTTGGAGTTCATCCACCTTGCTCCGGAGGGATTGTACATTGGCGAGGATTATTGAGGGGAGAGGGATCCTCCGGTGGCCCTGTCTTCTGAGCCGCTGGCGGACCCCCCCGCGACTGCCTTTTTTCCTCCCTTTTGATGGCCTTGTTCCCTGGTCTCCCTTGGAAGGACCATGCCCGATGATCTCCGCTGGGAAGATTCCAGCTGGGTCCACGATTCCCCCTCCTGTATCCCGGAGTAGCAGTAGGAACTCCCGGTTGTAACAGAGGTGGTACTCCAAACAGAGCACCCACGTAAAGTGACCAAAAAGTGTCAGAATGAGCAGAAAACCAGTCAGCCTGAGGTAAGTCATTATTTCCGAAGCCGAATTAAAAACAATGAACTGTGTTAGTAGTCACGCACTGTTAATAGCCTAGTCACGCACAAATGTTAAAAACAAACAAACATAACGCGCACTGCTGCTGCGTGTCGCCATTGAACAGCGCCACTCCCGCCATTCTAACTAAACTAAGAGTGAGTCTTCGTTGCTATGGATGACGTCATTACTCATGCACGAGCTTGACTGAAGTGACCAACTTGATTGGCTGATGATTGTAACGCGGGAATGATTCCAAACACCTCCCTTACGATGATGAGTGACAGGTGACAGGTCTGAGAATGCGTGCGCTACACAAGTGCGAAGGACGGAAGATGATGAATAACTGAATAAAAAGGCCGAGCCTAAATTAATAAAGAGTAAGGGAAAACAAATAGCCTAGTAGCCTAATGAAACAGGCCTACGGATTGATGCAGTATCTTTGCAACATTATTAAATTAATCTGTCACCATAGGCTATGCCTACGTTTGCAAAGAGGAGACCATTTTAATTTGATTCACAATGAAACGTTACATTTAATTTAGATGTTAACAATGAGTAGTTTTGGTTGTTGTTGGTGGCGTTATTGCATCCCTTTTATGAATGCAAAATTGTTCCCTCGCGATTGGAAGCTCCTGTTGCCACATAGGCGACACATTTCAAAACATCGCAACGTGAAATGCCACAAAAAGCTGTTTGTGAATAGGTCTTAGGAGTCCTCTTGACTTCTTTTAAGCTGTCCCAGACTTAGGTGCTACTTTTAGGTCTAAAATGCTTTGTGAATTACTTTTAGTGAAAAAAATTAGGAGTCCTAAAGTTAGGAGTGACACGCCTATTATTTCTAGGATTTGCTCCTAAATTTGCCACTTAGGAGCTACTTTTAGCCTTAAAATTCTTTGTGAATACAGCCCCTGAAGAATATAGGTCTACAGGTCTGCTGCACATCTTTTGAAATTTGATTTGAAATAATCAAATAGACCTACGTCTTAAAGTTCAGTTATTAAAGTAACTTGCTTTGCTTTCATTTGAATCCCAATCAAGATACACAAAAATTGCTTTATATTGATAATATGGACTCCTGGAAAGTTCAGAAATGCAAAATAATAGAATTTTAATCATATGATAAAATATGTAAATAACCGTGATTAACTATAGGAATTCAGCGATTAATCGCGATTTAAAATTTTAATCGTTTGACAGCACTAAAATGTAGGCTATAGCCATTTAAACGGGTTTTACCTGCTAGGCAGCAACTTAGCCACAGAACACGGATTCCCTGGCAGGTGTAATAGAAAGAAACACAATTCCAGTGAATATTTCACGTTTTATCAAAGACTGGCGAATGTTAAAAGTGACTTTTTTTGCCTCAAACATAAAGCCAAGACACGTCTGTGAATTTAAGGTTTTTAACCACACGCTATGAAGTTACATGCTGGTCTCTTTTACGTAGGAAACCCATGCTAAAATAAAACGTTGTAGTCACAAATTTGATCGTGTTGGTATGAATATATGTTGTAGTATGATTACTGTCAAATATACGAACGTCTTGGAAACGTTGTAAAATTATTTAAATAGATTAGAAGAAAGCCACCGCTGAATAAGATTGATTTGTTTAGATCCAGTGAAATTGCTGCCTTGACAACGCTACCTCATGGCTTCGGTACTCGGTGGGAGGTAGCTGATGTTATTGTTGTTCTTTTGCGCATGCGGGTCAGTTCGGAACCACAAACAGTTCACACTGAAAATCTGATGTAGGCCACATTTTAAATCTGATGTAGGCCACATTTTAAATCTGATGTAGGCCACATTTTAAAAGGTAATGTGAAAAATCGTATCTGAGCAAAAAATCTGAATTGAGCATTAAGACTTGCGGTGTGCGGTTGTTCTGCGATTGGAATCTACAAACTCAATCAGCTCTTTCATTGTGGTGGAGACAGTTTGTAATCCCTGGGCTGCTAGGACCACCTCCGATTTTTTCAAAAACCTCATCGAGACCAGTATCATCCCGTCGACTGTAAAACAGGCAAACCACACAACAAACTAATTTGATCCTAGTTCTTTACTTATTCTTAACGACATCCTGCTTTACAATAAAATAATTTTAATCATGTCAATTATTTCTCCTGTAGTTGTAGACATTGTATTTCAAATGCAAACTCTTCTATTCACAAGGCTAATTGCAATTACTTTAATTTATCAGGAAATGTCATTTTTACCAATAATTAACCATTAATGCAACCACAATAATGCTATGCAAAAAATGCAAATCCAGTTTAAGTACCTCAATCTCCTTTTTTTATTTCCTTGTAAAAGGAGGAAATCTTCCTACTTCACTGCAAAAATCTTTCTTGCTTTTTGCTTCCAAAATGCTGATCCTGTAAAGAGAATAGGTAATTAGTGGTGCAAATGTCTCGGTCTCTCTGGAGTAAAAGAGTTCAAAGGTGACAATACTGAAACATGGACTATTCAGGAAGTCATTGGTCAGTCATTCCAACTACAAAGGAGTAACTTTGAAGCACACACAGTAGTAGGTGAAGTGTTCAACTGTACCTCCGGTTCCCTCTGAATCCAATATCTTTCCCCCTGTCCATCAGTGAGGATGATTGGCTCTTGTTAAAGGGCATCATTAACCTTACTCTGGATGCCCGCAACGGAAGCCTCAAATTCCAAAAAACACACTGTTAACGTTTTGCATGTCTCCAACTTGCCATTTTCAAGTTCAGCAATGGCGATGTTCCTGAATATTGACATGAAAACAATTATTTCAATTATTTCATTTTATTTAGGCCTTCCTGACAGTGCATCTACTTAAATTATGCAAATATACTTGTGGGATTAGGCACTGATGGAAGGTAGCTAAGAGTATTTACTGTAGTACTGTGCTTTAACACAAATCTATTATTATGGTCTGTTATTTCCTTGAATTTACATCAGGGTCCGTGTATCATTAGTTCATTTGATATTCAATTGAGAATCCAAAATAGAAAAATGACTTGTTATTTCATTATTTGTTTAAGATTGTGATACAAACAAACAAATAACGCTTTGTTTTTCAGACTTTTGATTTCATGGTCAGATCAAAAGTAGAACATTTAAAAAACGGCTTCAGGGCCAAAACTGATTTTGATATTTATTTTTTCCGACTTCTGCGACCTGGAAGTCAATCCGAAGTCGCTTTCTTGGTCTTTTAGTGCTCAATGTTATCAATTTAGTGACTTTGTTGCTAGATTTAATGACTTTTGGCCATCCCTAGCGACAGAAAATGTTGTCTAGCAACTAGCAAGAAATTGGCCGACTTGCGTAACGATGGCAAACTCAGCTTAGTTGTTGAATCGTCAGAAAATCATCTCCCATCTCATGCCTGTTTCGTTTATGAACATAATGTTACCCCATGATTATAGAAGTAATGACTGGGCTATGTAGTATTAGTCCATGTTATTGCACGGAAGTAGATGTTCTATAGATCTCAGCTCAGATCTGTTGTCGACAATGTCATTGGAAGGCAGCCAGCTGCAGTTGGCCTAGCCCAACTTCTGGTGAGATTACACCAGAGACAGGTAGCTATGGAATGACAGGGAAACTAGGGACACGCTTGCCAGCATTGTTCAACAAGCACATTGATCAAAGGAAAGTGGGCTACAACTTCATTCACAAACAGAGCATACAATTAAGAATAACCTATTTGTTCAGACTGTTGGCTGAGGAAAAAAAAGAGATTCTGTGAGTGGACATTTAAATATAGCCATTGTCTTTTGGTTAAATAGAACTGATAGTCTTCAAAACAGAAGCAGCAGCTGGCAATGGAAGTCAATAAATCATATCCGGGTCACAGCAATTGGAAAAAATAAATATCAAAATCAGTTTGGCCCTGAGGCCATATTTTAAATTTTCTGATTTTAATCTGACCATTAAAATTGAAAGGTTTGTTTGTTTGTTTGTGTCACATTCATAAACAAATAATGAAATAACAAGTCTTTTTGGACAAAAACAACAGATTTATTATTTAGCAGCTGCATTTTACCAGTGACAAAAGTGATTTTGCAACTTTGGTAGCTCTTGGTCTGAACGCATAGTTAGACAACAATTTTCCCTCTATAACCTTTATAATAGCACATAATATTATATATAATGCTGACTTCATATAATGCAGCACCAATGCCAGCTTTACTAGATGATGAGGGAGAAACTGAAGAATCAACACCAATTTCTGATGATGAGGATGATGACTGAAGTGATTTATTATTATGAAATGTCTCCATTCAATAAACTAATGATGAACTTGACTTACTTACCCTAAAAACATATATTTTGACCTTTTAATTACATTTGTATCAGGTTTTAAGCCTGAGATACGGAAAAATCTCCAAATGGCGGCCATTTTGGACAGCATCTTGAATATCTCAGAGAGCACAAGGGGGGTTCACAGGGACTTTTAGTATGTCATTCCTAAAGGTATCCTGAAAAATTCAGCTTGTTACTAATTTGCAGGCTTGTGCAAAATTCCAGAATTGAATTGAAATTGGCTCTTAAATTCCAATTCAATTCTTGAATTTCACTTGCATTTCACTTGAGGTATCAAACAGGAAGCAGAATTCTGCTAATTTGCATTTCACTTGAGGTATCAAACAGGAAGCAGAATTCTGCTAATTTGTTCCGGGTGTAACCCTATTACTACTGGACTATTACTAGCATGTTTAAATAATAAAAATACAAAAAGCGTTTTATTAAAAATCTTATATTTTGACATGTATCTCACCACTGCAAGCTGGCAGCTCGACTTGCCTTACGTGTTAGTGTAGAGCAGACTGTCCTGCATCTGGCAATATCATTGCCATGGTGGAGGAATTCTCTGGGGCTGAGCAATTTACAGACATATGTGGTGTGGCCTTACAGAAATAAATGGCATTTTTTTTATTTAGTGATGAAATGCGCTCCATATCTGTGACACGAACTGATCTCACCTAACTTGACCCGAGTTTGCGCGTTAGCCTGTGTGTGCCTATGGTGTATGCACTCATAATGATTCTCTACAACAAGCTAGTCTTTGTCAGTTTTTATAAGCCAGAAGGATCGATATACATATACATGGATAGCCCTCTGTCTCCTCTTTCATCTGATATGCTTGCCATATCTATGCGATCACGGGTTTGCAAGTAATTCAAACGAGAGGGATGGGGGGTGCAGGTGAAGGCAGAGAAGTATAGACTGTAAATATGATGCAATTTGATTTAACTTGATTTTCATGATTTTTTTCTAATTTTCATACTTGATTGTACAGACAAGTGCGTAGTCTCGTTGGAAAGCCCCACTTCTGCTCTGTCACGCAATAAAGGTTTCATCTCGCTGCGATGAACATTTCCGGAGCAATGTAACAGAGAAGAAAGGGTGTGTTTTTTGACACACTTTGCGTCAATTGGGTTCTAAGGGTTTAAGAGAAACTATGCAGTTTTGCCAATTTCTTCCCTGTTTTCTCGCTTTTTGCTCGCAGGTTTATATTTCAACACATCAATCGTCAGTCTGCCGTTCCCTCCGACAACGTTTTATTCGCTTTCTGCTTCTTTTCGCTGGCTCTGCAAATATTTAATATTGTTTTCAGCCCTGTCCCTTGGCGGTAATGGGATGAGTGTGTGTGTGTGTGTGTGCGGGGTGTACCTGTGTGTTTGTGTGTTGGGGGAGGGGGTTATGTTGTGTGTTATGTAAATTTTACAGAGGGATAAATACGACACCGTGTGAAACTCGGACAAACAAACCAGACTTGATTAGAAATACATTATGGAGAATGGCAGCTGACTGTATATCAAAGCAGGCTTTGAGGACCTTTTGATTGATAAAGGATTTCATTTCCTCCAGAAGCAATCAAAAGGGACTTAATTATGCTATGGAGGAGTGTATTCAAAACTTTAAAATACATACAAGGTAACAGGCGAGTAGCCTATACAGATCACCTTGCAAAAACCGCTGACGTTAATGCTAGCTAGCTAGCGGAAGATTGATACTGAGATATGTTGGGCTATGTTAACATTCAATGTAGTAAGAATATAGTAGTTGGCTAATGAGCATTTTCATCTTGGGATTTAACAGGGAACCTGGTTACTGTGCCCACGTTGTTGGTTTAGTAGCCTACTACCTGGATTACAGATTACCTGACCGAGCGACCACAGTTCGTCAGACTGAAGAACTGTCTCTCTGACACTGTGATCTGCAGCACCGGAGCGCCACAGGGAACTGTGCTCTCTCCAGTCCTGTTCACCCTGTACACATCTGACTTCTGCTACAACACCGAGTCATGCCACATGCAGCAGTTTTCTGATGATACTGCAATTGTGGGGTGTATCAGGAACGGGCAGGAGGAGGAGTACAGGAGCCTGGTGGAGGACTTTGTGCAATGGTGCAAACTCAATCATCTTCAACTTAACACTTCAAAGACCAAGGAGATGGTGGTGGATTTCCGCAGGTCTAAGCCCACTCTGCTACCAGTCCACATTGATGGGGTCAATGTGGAGGTGGTTAGCACCTACAAGTATCTGGGTCTCCACCTGGACAATAAACTGGACTGGTCAGCCAACACTGATGCACTCTACAAGAAAGGGCAGAGCAGGCTGTACTTCCTGAGGAGGCTGCGGTCCTTCAATGTGTGCAGTAAGCTCCTCAGGATGTTCTACCAGTCTGTTGTTGCCAGCGTCCTCTTCTATGCAGTAGTATGTTGGGGAGGAAGCACAAGGAAGAAGGATGCGGGGCGAATTGACAGGCTGGTAAGGAAAGCTGGCTCTGTAGTGGGAGCTGAACTGGAGTGCATCACTTCACTATCTGACAAAAGGACCCTGAACAAACTGATCAACATCTTGGACAATGAGTGTCACCCACTCCACAGCACTATTGTTAAGCAGAAGAGCCTGATCAGCTGGAGACTTCGCTCACTGCCTTGCACAACTGACAGACTGAGAAAGTAATTTGTCCCTAGGGCCATTGAACTGTTCAATGCCTCACTTAAGGGAAGAGGAGAGATAGACTTCTCTGCATAGTCTGTCTGCCTCTTCATCCCCTCCATGTTTGGATACTGTCTGTCCACTAGCCACTTTTACCACTGTCTTTATGCCTCACTGTTTGCGTGCTATATTAGCACATATGCATAACCCCCTCCATGCCACAGCCGAACTGTGGCAACACTTATACATTTTCTTAAATAGTTAAATACATAGATATATAGACTTTCCTTTACTTTATTTCTGCATTGTTGCACTTACTCATTCGCACTATCACCATGACCACTATCACCATTGCACTACCACCATGACACTCATTCACACAGAGCACCTTAGAGCACCTTACCATACCTTACTATGCACACTGGCTCAGTCCCTGCCTCAGTCATTGCAAGTGCCTCTGATTGATTAATCACCACTATGTGGATACTGTTTTTAGAATTGATTTAGATTAAGTGTTAGTTAGTATAATATGTATTTTTGTCATTTGTATTTTAGTATATTTGTATATATTGTATTTAAGTGTTAGTTAGTATAATTTGTATTTTAGTATATTTAGCATATTCTTTATCTTCTACTGTCCTTATTGCTTAGTTGTGTTTTTATATTATATACTTTAATTACTCTTTCTGCTGTTAAAGAATGTGTTTGTGTTGTCTGTATGCTGCTGAGACCTTGAATTTCCCCTGGGGATCAATAAATTATCTATCTATCTATATATCTCTATCTATTACGTCGAGCTGTGTGAGAGCCGTCCTGTAGGCTACTGTTAATGAAATATACCCCCGTTTTCTAGTCTCTCGGGGAACCTTGGCTAATGGTTAAGTGCCTTGACTCAAGGGCACAATGGTGGAAGCCAGGTACTGAACCCACAACTTTTCAGGCTACTGCACGCTAGCCCAGCTCGTTAACCACTACACTACCACCACCCTACAGGCTACTGCACGCTAGCCCAGCTCGTTAACCACTACACTACCACCACCCTACAGGCTACTGCGCGCTAGCCCAGCTCGTTAACCACTACACTACCACCACCCTACAGGCTACTGCACGCTAGCCCAACTGCACGCTAGCCCAGCTCGTTAACCACTACACTACCACCACCCTACAGGCTACTGCACGCTAGCCCAACTGCACGCTAGCCCAGCTCGTTAACCACGAGGCTACCACGGCTTGTGCCGTCATATATATTTTATTGGGTTGAAGAAAATGGCTTGAATATTTTATTGGTGTATATTTGTGTTTTAAAATACTGTATCATGAGCGGTGGGGTGGAGAGGCGTCATGAGAACTCTACATTACAGCATCCTGAAAGAATTCTGACACCATAGTGATGCATCAAAGCAACAACACACAAATGCCATAAACAACACAAACACATCAACAACACAAACACACAAACATCAGATGAACCACCCCCACCCAAATGCCATCAGCTAAATGAGCCATAATGACATTGCAGGGAAATCTGAGTGTGTGTGTTTTCTCATTCCTGATCTCTAAAGCCCTCCGTGTTCTCATTTCGCCCATTTTAGAATAGAGGTTCCTGATCTCTAAGCTCTCTGTGCACTGGGGAAACCTGTGTGTGTGTCTTTTCATTCCTGATTTCTAAGCTCTCTGTGCGGTCATGGAAAGGCAGGGAGAACAAATCGAGGAGGAGCAGAAACAAATCGTATGAAAACACGTGTGTGTGTGTGTGTGTGTGTGCCTGTGCGTGCATGTTTGTGTGGCTAGTAGTACTAGTAGTGGCATATACCTGTGTGTGTGTGTGTATGGGTGTTTGGTTTGTGTGTGCATGCGGTGTGAATGTGCGTGTGTCCATGTGTGTGTTCGTATATGTGTGTGTGTTCGTATGTGTCAGCTTCATAAAGAGCCCGCTCCTCTGCTGCCATTTTCATTCACACAAACTGATGAAAGATATTTGTGCCTGTTGTGGATTGCAATGAGATGTTAAATACTATTTTCGTTTGTTTTATCTGCAGCTGTGCAAAATACCTTATCGCCACTCCCCACATTTCTCTCAGCCAGCATAACATGTGATTACTATGTCTGGCAATAACAATGAAACCAGGACAAGAATGTAATGATTAGGAGATGAGAGATAAAATAATAGCCTGAAATAAACATAAAGGACTTCCCTGAAAGCAAGGGTCTTTTGTGGTTTTGCTAATGGAGGAGCTGTAATTTCCACTTCTGCATTTGCATTTGAGTGTCAGCTCGAGCTTCCATTCCCACATAATTGGTCTTGTGAGAAAATTAAAAATGGCATAAACAACAAACAAGGCATGAAGGGAAATAAGTGGCCTTTCATGATAGGCTTATGGCCTACTAATAAGAAGGGATTATGGAGCATCATTGTTCACATTATGAGCTACTGGATTAATTGGAACATTGATTAATCAATCGGTTGAATTGGAAAAAGGGGGTATGAAACTTTGATCCATTTCTGAGGCGTCAAATGATATCCAAGTATAGATAGGCAGATGGTCTGATTAGTAAACTAAAGAGTTGCTCACACCCAGAACAATGACTAAAGATAACCATAACAGAACACCAAGAACAGTAACTTTAAATATAACCGTAACAGAACACCAAGTGTCTGATGCGAGTAGGGCTTCAGTGTGTGTGTGTGTGTCTGATGCAAGTAGGGCCCCAGTGGGAACGTACCTATGTTCCCCGCTTTGTATGAGACCTTGAGTTGTGAGTTGACAAAATTATTCACTTTGACGAATTTATGTAGTCGATTACGTCGACCAATTGTCCCAGCCCTAGTTACTTTACTTTAAGTGGCTTTGAAGCTTAAACCATGGTCTTCCTTACTTGAAACACCTTTGTTAAAATAGAAGACTGAAGTATGAATGAACGTGGAATGAACGTTAGCTCAGATGTTTTGTTTTTTTTCACTTTTTGTGGTCTTAATGCAACATTTTACAAAGCACTGACAGAGCCACCAAGGACTGTGTGCGAATCAACCGTAGATGTTAGCAAACCATCGTGTCAGCGAAGGTTAGCGTTGTGACTAACTAACTTAGCTCCTGTTAGTATGGTCAGAAAAGAATGAGATGACAGTCGAAAGATACAATAACAGTGCTGCTATCAATTTGGTCAGTATAACCGCATTTATGTTTTCATAAATACATCAACAATCAAACTGGCCTCAATCACTCAACCAATGCTAACCTAACTAACATTAATTTTTCCTATTATTGATGTAACATTAAGCTGGTATAAAATGAACATACCTGCAGTAAAAACCAAGCATGTTCGATAAACATTCTCAGGTTTATTTTTGGCTTCAAGAAGAAATGGGAATTACATTTCATGTGAAAATCATCCTAGACATTCTCTGCCGTAAACCCGTGTTGTCCTTGTATAGTGCGCCTATCATTGTGTTTGTCCGTTGTGATATCATGAGAGGCTACAAGGTTCTGAGCGGGACAGTTCAAGCAGTGCCAGGACACCAAGTTAGAATGCAATGAAGGAAAACAGTCTTTAGCCTTACTTTAGCGCTGCAGCCCGTGGCCAACCCAGCGGTAAGTCCTTCAGTCTCTTGGTAAGTATTCCAATCTTCAGGCAAGTATTCCAATGTTCAGATACTCCACTTTGACGGTCTGTACCTCTCGGCAGAACACAACTTGGAGCTTGTCTCCCAAACCCCACTCTGCCACTAACCGTGTCTCTGAGCCTTAAAAAGCCTTTCAGCTCATCAGGCTCTGATCAGCGTCAGGTGTGTTGGGATATCGTACATTGAGTGGTGGAGTTTCCAACTCTACCAGCATATGGAGCCAAAGCTGTCTGTGACTGCAGCCATCTCACGGGAATGTAGCGCCCCTCCAGGACGCAGCCTCTCGTGACATCACACCGTGTGTATGTGTGCGTGCGTATGTGTGTGTCTGTGCATTTGGATGTGAGTGTGTGTGCATGCATGTGTGTGTTTGCGAAAAAAGGCTGTGTGTGAGACAGTACACCATCTACAGGCCGATGGGTGTACGGGTGCATCATCTGCCTCAGTGCGGCCCTTTTTAACTCAACAAGATGCAGAAAAAGTAATTCATGCCTTTATCACTAGCAGATTAGACTACTGCAATGCACTTTTCACTGGTCTTCCCAAAAAACATCTAAAGAAATTGGCACTCATACAGAACTCTGCGGCTAGACTTTTGGCAAGACCAAGAAGAGAGAACACATCACCCCTGTGTTGGCTGAACTGCACTGGCTCCCTGTTTCCTATAGAATTGATTTTAAGGTTATGTTAATTACTTACAAAGCTCTAAATGGCATAGCACCTTCATATATCTCTGAGCTTTTAATATCTTATCAACCGCAATAGAAACTTAGATCATCCAATTCTAATCTTTTAATTGTACCCAAAGTGCTCCACAAGCAAAGTGGAGAAGCTGCTTTTATCCATTATGCTCCAAAACTATGGAACACCCTGCCTCTGTACATCAAGCAGGCAAGTTCAGTAAATATTTTTAAAAAAGATCTGAAAACATACCTGTATAGGAAAGCCTTTACAGTGGGCATCGCTTTCAAATGACCACTTCAGTCGCGCATTACGAGGCGTGAAGCTGCGTGAAGCTTTAGTACCACTTTCAGCCACTGTGCGTCGCTCTGCCACTGTACATCGCTCTGCCTGCCACCCCTACTGAAAAAGCAGGAGACTTGCGAGAGTAATCCCAGCCCTCTGAATTCAATAACAAAATAAATCATGCATAATTAAACATTACCTCGATTTAGGCTACTTGGGTATGTCTTAAGGCTTGACTACACGGTGGTAACGAAAATCGAAATCTGCTGTCTACATTATTGTCCGTGTTGGGGGTAACGCAACTACGCAAATCAAAACAGTGGTGTGATAATTGAGTCAGTAGAGAAATAACTGTTCAGAATTAATCTGTAGCCTTGGGTAGGCTTCTGCAGAAAACAATGTTGTTGCTGATTTAATACTATCTGGCGACGTTTTCAATAGAGGCTTAGACAACTATGACCCACATTTTGGTTTCGTAAATTAATTTGCCCTACTTCTAGACTGCAATGTAGTCAATTGACTGCTTGACATGTCATTTCTTTCATGTCATGCAGACTCGCAAAAAAACACTGCCAGGCCATCCTTAAAAATATTTTCGTTTGCCGTAACCCGACCGACCCTGTCAATTTAGAACCGACCCAAATATTATTTTTTTTTTCCCCTTTTAGGCTTACTTGCGGTTGTAAACTTCATGTTAAGACCGACCGATTTTTTTTACTCTAAACAACCAATACAAATAAAATACTATTTATTTTAGTAGGCCTAAGTATTGTGAATATAAATTGCCTACATACAAACGTAGGCTTTTTTAAATAAAACCCTGTGGCGTCATCTCTACACCATTGGTTTACGCATCACACACTATGGCTTATATACACTTCGTTTCATTCACACAAACATCTCGACTCAACGCTTATTACTTGGCACAAAGCTCTGGAAGAACTGTGCCCAGATCTTTTCCCATTCTTTCTCCCCTCTAGTCTAACGGTGACCGTGTTGAAGAATTGAAATTGTTTGTGGTCTATTCAGCATTTCTCAAAATTTGGCCTTATCCCAGATTCGAACTCTTGGACAGGAGACTGATAACTGCTGCGTAACGGCGGTTGTCATCAGCCGGCCTTAACGCACTGCGCCACAGAATTGAGGGCGTGGGTGAATAGGGATAAATAACAATAGAGTACACAACTGTTTCACCAGCACATTTAAATGACTTGACTAAAACCGTGCATAACTGGAGGTACACCTGTTATCTGAGCAGTCTGTATGTCCTCATTTTGCGAATGCGAGGACGATATGAGTCTGTTGCATAGATGTCTGAGTCACGCATAATGTTTGAAAACAGTGACTGGCTCGTAATCACAATAATTTAACACACGACAGTTGGATACTTCATCATGTTCCCATGCCTACATTTTGGTGAGTAGCATAGAGATTGTTAAAACAATAAAGTATGGCTCTCCGTTTGGGACATCGAAAACTTATATTTTTAATAGCAGGGCTTTCAAGTTTTGAGGACAGGCAAGAGTGACATTCCCTGTCGACAATCCCCCCCACGTCAACACACGCTGGCATGGGAGTCGAGCACTCTAACCACTGAGCTAAAAGCCCAGGCTTCCAACTCAGCGGTTAGAAGCGTTCTTGAGGTTAGGGGTGTGAGGATTTACACGCGCAACTAGCATCACCAGCTAGCATACAGCCCCAGGTCAGTTACCAGTTGATCCAATATTAGTTGTGCAGAAATATAGCCCGTCTTATACACACCAATTGAATTGAAATAGAAATTGTAAAGATTTGTATTTTTTGTAATTATTCCATATTTAGTGTAGTCATATCAGAACCTGAAGTAGCCTACAATCCAAATGCAAGCATGAAACTTCAGAGTATTACCTTTCATTTGAGGCCAAGATTATGCTTATGTGGGGTTCATATGCACTAAGCATTTGATTGCCAGTATGCATTTTGGATAACCCAAAGTCCTATGGGGAGTTTTCATAGGGCATTTTACCAAATGCATGAGCATACCTTGGCAAATAATGGTCTAAAGTACTCATGTTGTCATTCTATATTGATCTACTTTTGCACACAGCATGACAAGACCTAATGGTAGGACTCAAGTCATATCAAGTCAAGACCTAGAGGGCTGAAATGTGATCAGTTCAAAGATGCTTGTTATCCGGTAGAAAAATAAAAGAATAATCTAGCCTTTGTAACTTTGTGACAGTACATCACACAGTTATTCTAATTGTTTTCCAACAGTGTCTCAGCTTTCCAAAAGAGAGCAGACGTTTGATTATTGGCTAAAGTATGTAGGAGCAATGCCTTCCTAAGTCAAAAAGGGGGCAAAAGTATAATTTATAATTGCTCAGATTTGCAAAAGAAATTATTTGACACATGGCACTAACAATTCAATAATGGGCCTTTTCACCACCTCTGAGCATCCACTAACAAAATTGCTTCCTCACGATTGGAAGCTCCTGTAGCTGCGTAGGATTTCAAAACAGGCGAAATGCCACAAAACCGGTTTGTGAATAGGTCTGTGAGTTAGGAGTCCTCTGGACTTCTTTTAAGCTGTCACAGCTGGTGGAAAGGTGTGATTTGTTGGGGGCAGGGCCGGATTAACTGGGCACAAATGTCTGATGGCCCCCCCTGCCCCCCAGTCAACGTGAATCGGCTATATCGTGAAGATTTTTCTTGCCAACTAAGGCACGAACGCATCTGTGAGGCCAAGCCTCTCCAAGTAGCCCGTTTGTTTACAACTAACATTACATTTAATTAAACTGCTTATAGGCTATGCCTAAATAGTTTTCAACATTTTGAATATTAGTGTCGGGTGAATAAGGAAATGTTCTCAAAGTAGCCTTATGGCTGAAAGCTGCTTGGGATCCCCCCCTGTCAAGCAATATAACCATACAAACGCAGGCACTCATTGTTTCAAAAGGAGTAATTTCGGCTTTGTCAGAACTGAGCTGTGGACGACATAGCACGGCATGCCCAATTGAAAATAAATTAACGCAACGCAACACAACACAGACCCCGCTTCTCTCGCGTCAGTCACTGACAGGAACGAAACACAGAACCCACTTCTCTCACGGCAGTCACTGACAGTAGCCTAGAATAAATGCATGGGGGAAAAAACTTACCCATGACAAAGACATCGTAAAACACTGAAAGTTAATATTTTGTCACTATAACACACATCTGTCCTTTGTCAAATGTGTTATGTTCCAAGTAGCCTAGTGCGTAAGTCTGCTTCATAAAGTTGAACAAATACATTTGCTTATTTCACAGAAAAATATAAATAGCCAGTTAGGGTCTACAGTGCAGAGTTGGTAAGTTATGGTAGGCCAACTTGGAGTGAACATACTAACAGGGGAAATACTTTCTCTAGTAGCTGAGTAGCCTCAGGTGCGCACGTAGACATAAGGCCGAACATGCAAGTGCCAATGAATCATGCTCTCACGACAATCACGCTGTTAAACTTAAATAGGTTAACATCACTGTAAGTTCGCCTTCAAGCAAGGAAAACGATGATTTGAAGACATCTGTTTCGTTGGAAGGGCAAGGGGTAGCAATAGGGCAACACAGAGACAGGCCCGATGGCAGGGCTGTTATGAGAGTATTAAAATATGGGATATTCTACGGGAAAACATTAAAACGGCAAGACAACGGGGGAAAGTTAAAATACGTGATAAACACGGAAAAAGTTGGCATGCATTGTTTCGGTCCCTGTGCACAGGGATTATTTGTCATATTATTAATCACATATGATTATTTATGAAATTGTGCAAACAGGCGCAACACATTTGAAAAGGAAGGACTGGTAGCATGCAAGCTCACGGGAAAGATTCATTTAATAACGTTATTATCACAGTGTGTGGCTGTGGCGCAAAGCAGCGCGGGCGGAAGACAGCGACAATTGGCAGGGGAGGGTCATGTCTTTTTTAACAATTCTGTTGGAGGGTCATTGAACGATTTCTAGCAGGCAAGAGAGGGTCATGCAACTTGCAACTTGCAACTGAAGCACTCAAAATTCCTCCGGTGGCCCCTTCAATAAATAACGAACAGTCCCTAGATTGCTGCTGGGCTATATGTCTTGGTTCTATCTCGCGGTTGCATCCATTACAAACATGCAATGTGAACATCTGGGATTGGGGAGAGCACTAAATGCTCTTCTGAATAAGCACGAAGTCAAACCTTTAAATGAAAAACACTCTTTAATAATAAAAAAAAACAAAATAATAAACCGCTAATGAAGTAAACTTGTGACCATCAAAATCGTTTATATCGCCTGTAACTCCGTGATAACAGGACGTAACAGGAAGGCATTTGGCTGAGCAACGGAGGTTAATATGCTCTATATTTTGTCCAAATTATGTCTGTCTATCATCGTTGCACTCGGAGAAAACCAGAATGTTTAATTTGTCCTCATGTTTCTTCTAATGGGCTGCAAACGGGATTCACTCGCAGTTAACCAAATATTTCTTTATTAGGGCAGGGCAGGCATATTTCTGGCTATTAAATTATTTATAAACCAGTCTGCTAAAGTCTGTAGTGAAGTCTGTGTAGGGTTTTCCAGGCTCCATTTCTTTTTATGAGACACCCTGCTCACTTGAGCCATCTACCGGTTGTTTGGGTTGTTACAGCGTCTCACTGGAAAAATACAAATTAAAGTCGCGTGATCCCACGCGCGGACCGCGAGTGAAGCTGGCCAAGTCGAAGCACTGCCCACTGTAGTTAACTCATCTTATCCTGTAGACTACTTTTTCAGATTATTCTACATCTGCTGCCATTGGAGGGCGCAGCCAGCCAGAAGCAGATGGGCTCCCCCTATTAAGTCAGGTTCTGCTCAAGGTTTCTTCCTGGAATATGGGAGTTTTTCCTTGCCACAGTTGCCATATGGCGTGCTTGTGGGGGGTAAGAGGGTTAAGGCTGCCAGTCTTATGACGTCATTTTCTATATTCTTGATATGTTGCTGAGTAGATCATAAACAGCAAAGAAAAGTGATTGATAATGACTGACTGACTATTATTGTGTTACATGCTTCAAATGTAAAGCACTTTGAGCTGCATTCTGTGTATGAAAGGTGCTATACAAATAAAGCTTATTATTATTATATGATAAGTTGCTTTATTCAATCATTCAATATTACATAAACATCAAATTAATAGATACAGGTTAACAGTCACTATGCTTACCGTATTTTCCGGACTATAAGTCACACTTTTTTTCATAGTTTGGCTGGTCCTGCGACTTATAGTCAGGTGCGACTTATATATCAAAAAAATTATATAATTGCACATGTTTTTAAATGTTAATTTATATTAACTGACATGAACCCTACATGAAACATTACCGTCTACAGCCTTGAGAGAGCACAAGTCCTGTGCACTTTCAGTCAGAGATTAGTGCTCGCTATGCCTGAAACACACGTGCATACTTAAATGCTCAAATTATGGCCTGGATTCTATTTATAGCTGGGCCTCAGATTCGGACAAATAAAAGCCAGTATAATTTTGCTTCAATTTAACTCATAAAAGAGCTCTTCTTAATAATTTATATTGTTGGTTGGTTTAATATTGTTGCCAATGAAAAGTCATCATCCTACACCATGAGTCTCCAACACTTGCTCTCAAGCTACCAGTCGCACGCAGCCCCTTTCTGAGCTAGAGGCTGAATCAATAACCTACATTTAAACACAATTGTTGCTGCCAGGCATCAGCCTACGAATTTTATTAAAAAAAAGTAAATCATGCATAATTTAAAAAATAACTAAATTTAGGCTATCTTAGACCTCTTTGGCTATACGGAATATATGGTTTCCCTTGCAGCACAGCACACGTTCCATGAATGAATGAAAGCGGATGCCTTATCTCTCAATAAGCGGATGGAAATCCCGACACCCTTTCATACATGAAACTTAATAGTGAACCATTGCCATTGATAGCCTACCGGTATGCCGCTCCTATAACGAAAAGTATAAGCCGTCTCACAGTAAAACGCAAGAAATAAAGGCCTATAGCTGACTCGAATAGCCTACAAGCCATGGTCCAAATAAAGGTGCTGAGGTTTTATGATGGTCTGTCCCCTAAACATTCCTCACCCGTTATCTAGACATACATGAAAACATTTTAAAACAAAACTCATTGCCATGCAATATTTGATCGCTGTTTTGCTAATAATTATCTTTCACGTGAATATGCACAGAAAGTGAAAGTAGGCCTACTATGCGCTCCATGTCTGTAGCTGTCTGTTCACGTCCGCAATCGATTATAACATTCCTCAAATGGAGAACACATTATATTAGGCTGTCATGCTTCTGTATTTGCAAAATTCCTGACGGTTCCTGATCGCTAAACGTTTGTTTTCCTTTCCTGTCGATAGCGGTTGATGTAGAAGCACCTGTAGGCTATAATTTGACTTTAGCGGTGACAAATCCTGCAGAGGTAGAGAGAGAGAGAGGCACCCCTAAAGTGGTCCTACGCTCGTGTGTGTGTCTCTGCATGGGGTTCAATTGAAGTCAGAGTTGGTCCGTCCAGTCAATAGTCCCGCATTCAGGCCGCTGCATTATTAGATTAATGTCAGATAGTGCTGTAAAATGTGTGGGAATTTCTCGCATTGTGATGGTTAAAGTTGCGGGACTTAGTATGCTCAATACTTAGTAATAATTTATCATAATACCCGCAAGCCAGCTGAAATTTAGGCCCTGGTTTTAAATCGCGCATTTTCTCGCACTCTCTCGGAGGTGGCCTGCGATCATTTGTTCTGTTGCCAGCTTGTGCCAATATAACGTCCAAAATGCTTGATTGCATTGCATTCTCCACATTTTTAGCTAAGTTTTCATGTACCACATCAGCATTTTTGTTCAGTGAATCTTTTGTAAATTGCTTTACAATTCGGGCCTATTGCCTGGCTTGCCTCAGCCGGTCCGCGTCCTTTTAAAACCGTCTTTTCTCTATCATGAGTATTTAATCTGCTGCCAGTTTGTGACACCACATCGCCCAAAATGCTTGATTGCATTGCATTCTCCACATTTTTAGCTAAATTTTCATGTATCATATCAGCATTTTTGTTCAGTGAATCTTTTGTAAACTGTTTTACAATTGCCGTCGGGCCTATAGGCCTATCGCCTGGCTTGCTTCAGTCACGTCTAAAACTGCATCTTTTTCTCTCTTGTGAGCATTTAATCTGCTGCCAGTTTGTGACTCCACATCTTAAAATGCTTGATTGCATTGTATTCTCCACATTTTAGATACATTTTGGTGTACCACATGGCATTTTCTTTCAGTGAATCTTTTGCTTTGCAATTACCTTCCTGCCCTCCTCTTGGCTGCCTTACTCCTTCCTCTTCATTAACAGTAATCTTTTTGGCCTCAATAATCCAGTTACATAGTGTCTGTTTTTGGTTTTGGATTTTGTGAAATACTTTTCTAAATGCGACTTATAGTCCAGTGCGACTTATATATGTTTTTTTCCTGTTCATGGCGCATTTTTTGACTGATGCGACATATACTCAGGAGCGACTTATAGTCCGGAAAATACGGTATATTACCATTATTACATTTAACATAGTCAAGTTTCATGCTATTAGCAAAATAACTGCTGAAGAAATTAGATAGCTTGCTTTGCTATAGGACTAGAGAGTAGGGAGGCAGATTAGCTCGCTGAATGTACAGAGTGAACTGCTGTGCATGTGGCATGTGTGTGCCACATGCAGCGCAATACCACTGAAACACTTGCCTAAATTGTGGCTCACGCTCAGCGCAATACCACTGAAACACTTGCCTAAATCAATCTCGACATGAAACGCTATCCTGATTAAAAATAACTACATCAATATCGATATACAGTACACGAAGTTCGACCCTCAACAGCCAAGAGCTAGCTAGAACTCAGCATGTGCAATTCGTTTTTCCTCGTTGCAAGTGTAGAAACCAATGAAACTCCTCTCTGATATTGCCATGGCATTTGGCAGTATGGTAAATGAGGTCAAAGGAATAAACAATCACAATGCAACTCCTGATTTTACCATGTAATGCATAAATTAACATCCAAGTTTGTCTTGGGAGTTATTTCATCCATATTAGCTGTCGTAGCAGCTAATATGCCCCGCCATGAGCCTGTGCCAACAACAACCGAAATGGGCAAGGACAAAGATAATGCTTGTGTTAATGTTTGCATTGGCAGTCAGTTTAAGCAGAATTGCGAGGGAAATTCCTTTGGAAAATCATTTGTTCACCAAGGCTTAGCGTCAAGCTAGCTAGCCGTTGGACCTGCCTAGCATAGCCTACCACAATGCTACGGCGATATCACTGCCTTACAAGTTTTGCAAATAGCAACAAGACTATTCCGGCATGTACATATTGAAACATTGTGATTTATAACTTAATGAAGGTGAAAATTGCACATAAAAAGAGCGTCCATTTTACCTTGTCGAAGTCGAACTGCCACGGACTTCTCACTCACTTCACTCGACCACAAAACTTTCGAGGCAGGGAAGTGCGCATGCGCAGTGGCATTGGTGAAGTGGCGTCAATCAGAACTTGAAAATATCGGTTCACTCAACTTAATTTCGACTTCCTATGAACTTGTGGCGAAGGAAAAGTGTCTCAACTAATTTTTTTGAGTTACTTGAACAATTAGAAGGGACATTTGTTCATTCAACTTAGAATCCTTTTCTCACTCTACAATGTTGCAAGTTACATTTTTTACAGTGCATTGTGCAGATCCGTGCCGGACGTTGTGGTAGGTGTGGCCCAGTTCTGTCCCAGTGTATTTTTGCTATCTGGGTAGTTTTGTAGGAATAGTACGCTTGTAAGCCCTATGACTTTCAGTTTCCTTTCTAAAATATTTAGCGACTTCATCCCCAACAAACTTACTGTAACGTCGGCACACTGGACTATGTGCTACGGACTCTGGGACAATGTATTCTGGGATACGGGGGAGAACTCTGTGGTTGTTTGTGTGTGTGTCCACCCCTGTATGTGTAGTGTGTGTGAGTGTTTGACATGCCTAGTGTGTGCTATATTCGCGGTCTGAATCCCTGCTCCTGTATCTGAATGCTAGCTATGGGAAACAGCCTTCTGGCTAATTCTAATCCGTTGCATTAGTGTAGAGTCAGTGTCTTTGTTTACAAATGTAGCTGTCTTGGTTTCATTTTGAAGACATGAGTTCTGGGTGGATTTGGGCATGCCTCAGACATGTGGTGTGAAGGTTTCGGAGCGAAATTGGAGCGGAACAGAGCAGCCGTTCCGACCTCTACATTGAAAGGCGCTCCGCGCGCCAACAAAATTCCATTCGCTCCGCTCCTCGCTCGCTCGTGCTCTTTTAGCTCTGATTGTCACTAAATTTAAGCGCTTTTCCGTATGAAGATCCATGATAGATATATGCGAGCCCATTCTTTGCTCTTTTAGAGGCTGGAGTATGCGAAAAGAAGATCCATGATAGATATATGCAAGCCCATTCTTTGCTCTTTTAGAGGGTGAAATATGCGAAAAGAAGATCCATGATAGATATATCCATTCTTTGATCATTCTTTTTTATCTTTTTTGAAGGCTGGAGTATGCGAAAAGAAGATCCATGATAGATATAAAAGCTACAAGCCCATTCTTTTGCTCTTTAGGGTTATCACGAAAAGAAGATCCATGATAGATATATGCGAGCCCATTCTTTGCTCTTTTAGAGGGTGGAGTATGCGCTAATTGCCTGATGGGATTCAGGTTTGATAAATACGTAAAACGAGGAGGCATGGCGTGCGTTATTACCGAACTTGCACCACGCTACACACACACTACTGTACACACACACACACACACACACTGGTCAGTGCACAGACAAGGAAGTTCTCGGCTCATAAATTAATTTAAAGTGACACCGTTTCCATGAAACTTCCAAAATCAACAAAATGTCCTTTAGAGCCAACCTCAGCCATGCTTCCCTAAATGTTAAACACTACAGATTACTCAGCTGATTTCTGCTACATTGAGCAGTGCTGGTATCAATAAATTAACAAATATTCACCGCCTGTTGTCAATGTTTTCCACAGCATAGTAACCATACGTTGGATGGTTTGTGGCTCCAAATTTGGAGTTGTTTGTGTAGTTGCTAAAAGGTCAACTCTGAGCGGCTATGTAGCGCTTGATTCTGGACGTCCTGGTACACGAGCTTAGCCGCCGTGAAAAGGTCAAGTATGTGAAAGGGCCTTGTCGGGTGACCTGGCCAATCAGCAGCGAGGGTAAGTAGGTGTGTGTGTGTGTGGCTGTGTAGTAGGTGTGTGTGTGTGTAGGAGCTGTGTGTGTGTGTAGTTCTTAATCAATGGCTCTCCCTTGGGGAGGAACCCGTCGGGCCTCATTCCATCTCAGTCAGGTCACACACACACTGAGCTTAAAGACAAACATAGTACCCAACTGTGTATGTGTGTGTGACCAGAGTGTGTGTGTCACTCAGGGCACATATAATTATCACGGATGAGAAATCACACAATTGCAGACGTCACACTTACCTTTTATGATGCCATTCTTTGCACTGAGAGTGTAGAGGAGTGAGATGTGAGGTGTGTGTGTGTGGAGGAGAGTGCTTCTGTATAGGAGTGTGTGTGGAGGAGAGTGCTTCTGTATACTGTAGGAGTGTGTGTGGAGGAGAGTGCCTCTGTATAGGAGTGTGTGTGTGGAGGAGAGTGCTTCTGTATAGGAGTGTGTGTGTGTAATGTGCGGAGAAGGCGTTATGTATGCGCGAGAGCGGAAAGCGTTATGCGTTGGCGAGAAAACGCGTTGTTATTAACGCGATGAGAGCGGAGATAACGTTATCGTCGCATGTGTGTGTCTGTGCGAGGAGATAATAATATTTATCTGTCGAGGAGATAATATTGCGTGTGTGTATCTGTCTGAGAGATAATGTTGTGTGTAATGTGTCTCACCGGAGAGAATAATGTTGTGTATGTGTATGCGTGTGTGCGGAAGAATATTATATTATGTGTGTACGCTCTTGTCTGTCGCGGAGAATAATGTTTGTCTTGGAGATGAATGTTGGTAATGGAGATAACGTTAATAGCGTGTGTGTCGCGGAGAATAATATTGTATGTGGCCGTATGCGGAGAATAACGTTATGCGTCGCGCATGTGTATATGTCGCCGATACTCGCGTTAATGTGCGTGTGTCGTAATGCAGAAAGAATTTTACACGTCTACGTCGCGACAATAATATCTGCGCTATAATGTGTGGAATATACGCTGTGTCACGTCGCGGCGTATATGTGTCTGTGTGCCGGATAACGCTATGCGTAATGCGTAGTGTGTGTGTGTGTCGCAGAATAACGGAATGCGGAATAACGCTGTGTGTCGCAATGTGTGTGGCGAGATAGCGCTGTGTCTGCGGAAGATAATACAATAACGTGTGTGTCGCGGAGATAACACTGTGCGTCGCGGAATCTTGCTATGCGGAAATGTAACAGTAACGCTAATAGATGTGTCGTGAGAATAAGCGCTGTGTGTCGCGGAAATAATGCTGTCAAATGCGTATTGTTAATGCGGAATAATACTGTGTCGCGTCTGGAATAACGCTGCGTCTGCGATGAGAATAACGCTGGTAATGGATTAACGTAATGGAAGACCGCTGTCTATTGTGCGTCGCGTCTGAGAGAATAATACAATGTGTGTGTGTCGCGGAGAATAACGCTGTGACGTAATCCGTATCTCGCTGTAATATTATGTGTGTGTGGAGATTATGGAATGTGTGCGTGTGTGTGCGGAGATAACGTTATGCGTGCGCATGTGTGTGTGTGTCAAGAATAATACTGTCAATGCGTGTGTGTGTCGCGGAGAATACGCTGTGTGTGTGTGTGCATCACCGGAGATAACGCTTCAATGCGTAATGCGTCACCGGAGATAAGCGCTCTGCGTGTTTCATCGCGGGGGAATAAAGCTGTCGTCGTGTGTGTGTGTCGCGGACTGGCTGCTGTCGCGTGTGTGTCACGGAGATGCGCTATAAAAATGTGCATCGCGGGAGAATACTTGTCGCAATGTGTCGCGTCGCGATAATGTGTGCGTCGGAATATCGTTGTCGCGTGTGTGTGTCTGGAGAATGCTTTATTAATATGCGTGAGATAAATACTTATGCGTGCGTGTCGCATGTTTGTAGTGTCTGTCAATGCGGAGAATAATATTTGTACGTCTGCATGTATCTGTGCAGAATAATTATCGTTGTGTGTGCCGTCTCTGTGCGGAGATAATATTTGCGTGCGCATTATGCGCGTGTAATATGCTAAGAATAAAGAATGTTATGTGGCAATGTATGTATGCGGAGAAAGAATGTTATGTTGTGTGTATTGTCGGAGGAAGAATAATGTTGCCTTGCGCGGAGAAAGGAAATATTGTGTCCTTGGAGAGATAATCGCGTGTGTAATGGAGATAATATATAAACATGTGTGTGTAATGCGCGGAGAACTCGCGTTATAAATGCGCGCATGTGTGTAGTATCATGAGATACGTTGTCGTGTCGCGTAATATCGCGAGAAGAATTGCTATGCTACGTGTATTAATGGAGATAGCGCTGTGTGTGTGTGTGCAGAATAACGTGTGAGTCTCTTATATTAAGTGCGCGTTTGGAATATGGCAGTAATGTAGATGCGCGTGCATTTGTGTGTGTGTGGGAGATAATGCTGTCGGTCGGTGTGAATAACGCTGTGTGTGTGTGTGCGGAATGGTGCTGCTATGCGTGTGCGTGTCGCGTCTGTACGGAGATTCGCGTCGCATTATTGTCAGAATGGGGAATGTGCTGTGTGTGTGTGTGTGCGGAGATAATGCTGTGCGTGCGTGTGTGTGCGGAGATAACGCGTGTGTGTGTGTGTGCGGAGATAACGCTGTGCGTCGTGTGTGCGTGCGGAGATAACGCTGTGTGTGCGTATGTGCATGCGGAGATAACGCTGTGCGTGTGTGCGTGCGGAGATAACGCTGTCGCGTGTTATTAATGTGTCGCGTCGCGGAGGGAATAACGCTGCTCCGTGTGTGTGGAGAATAATGCACAATGCGTGCGTGTGTCGCGGAGAATAACGCGCTAATGCTGGCGTGTGTATGCGGAGATAGCGTCGCATTTGACCGAATAATGCGTGCGTGTGTATCGCGGAATGCGCTGTCGTGGAGAATAATGCAATGCTGTCGTGTGTCTGGAAGTCTGCGCTGCGTGTGTGTCTGGAGATACGCTGTCGTGTGTGGATTGGAATGGCGTGTAGGTGTGTCGCGCAGAATACTTTTATTAATGCGTGTGTATTATGCGCTGTGGGGCGCATTGCGTGTGTGTGTGAGAAATAATGCACAATGGCGATGCGTGTGCAATGCGAGGAATAACGATGCGCTGTGCGTAACATAGCAGCTATCGCAATAATCGCGAGGAGATACGCGCTGTCGTCGCGTGTCGCGTCTGCCGGGAATACTTATGTCGCACGTATATTGCATCAGAGAGATCGCCTTTATCGCGTGTGTGTCGTCGCGGAGAATAAAGCTGTCGCGTGTGTGTGTCTTGTGCGCTGTCGCATTATGTCCGGGAGATCGCGGAGAATACGTGTGTGTGTAATGCGTCGGATAATGCTGTCGCTATGCGTGTGTGGTCTGCGGAGATAACGCTGTAATGCGTATATTATTGTATCGGAGATGCCACGCTGTCGCGTCTCGCGTGTGTGCGTCTTGAAGTCGGAGAATCGCGCTGCGCGGCGTCGCGTCGCGTGTCTTGCGTCAAGAGGCATGCGCTGTCTTATAATGCATCGCGAGAATAATGCGTGTAATGGAGATAACGATAAAGCTAATGGCGATGTGTGTGTAATGCCGGAGGGGCTGTAATGTGCATTAATGTGGTAATGCGTAGCGGAAATCGGAGAATGCGCTTTGCGGCGTATAATAATGGAGATGGCGCTGTGGCCGTGTGTCGAAATGCCTTTGCGCGCTAAGCATGTGCCGCGTCGCGGAGAATAAGCGCTCTGCGTGTCTGTGTCGCGAGATAAAGCTGTCGTCTGTGTCGGAGATAATGCGCTGTAATGCTGCGGATAGCGCTCTCGTTGTCGCAGCGCTGAATAAAGCTATCGCGTGTGTCGGAGAATAATGCTGTGCGTCGCGTGTGTGTCCCGGAGACTAACGCGGCTATCGTCGTGTGCTGTCGGAGATAATGCTGTGCATTGCGTGTGTGTGCGGAATAACGCTGTGCGTGTATGTGTCGCGAGAATAACTTGCTCCGTCTAAATGTGCATTATTAATGTCGAGAATCACTTTTGTCGCGTGCGTGTGTCTGTCGCGAGGAGATACTTGCTTTGCGTGTGTCGTCGCGGAGTGCGCTAATTATAATGTGCGTCGGAGAATGCGCTTCTCTTGGCGTGTGTATGCGGAGAATGCTGTCGTCGTGGCGTGTGTGTGTGTCGGAGATAACGCTGTCAAATGTGTGTGTGCGGATTACGCTATGTCGCGTGTGTCGCGGAGAATAACGCTGTCGCGCGTGTGTCGCGCTGTCCGTGTGATCACGGAGATAACGTATTAATGCGTCGGAGATAAAGCTGGCTATGCGTGTGTGTGTCGCGGAAGGAGACTCCGCGTGCTTGTCACGGAGATATGTGTGCGGAGATGTGTCGCGATGCGGAATGGGATAACGCTATGCGTCGCGCGTGTGTGGCGAGATAGTGCTGTATAACGTGCGTGTGTCTGGGAGATAGCGCTAATGCGTGTGTGTGTCGCGAGAATCACGCTGTCGTGTGTGTGTCTACGGAGAATAACGCTGTCGCATGTGTGTCGCGCGTGTGTGTGTCGCCGGAGAATACGCTGCAGCAATGCGTCGTGAGTCGGAAGACTGCGCTGTCGCGTCGCGGAGCGCTGGCGATATTAATGCGTCGGCGAATGCGCTATGCCTGCGGAGATAACGCTGTCGCGTCGCGGGGATGGCGCTATGCGTGTCTCATCGCGGGGAATAAGCTGGCGTGTGTGTAACGTGTCTTGAGAGATACGCTGTCGGCATCGCATCGTGTGTGTGCGTGTGTTGTGCGCGGAGATAACGCTATGCGTGTGCGTCGCGAATAATGCTATGCGTGCGTGGAAGATAATAACGCTGGCCTGCGTGCGCGTGTGTCTGTGCGTGCGCTATTGTACGAGGAAGTGCGCTTTAATGCGTGCGTGTGTGTGTCGAAGAGATGCTTTAATGCTGCGCGTGTGTGTAATCTTGGAGATAGCGCTATGCGTCGCGTGTGTGTGTCGAAGAGATAACGCTAATCGTATCGTGTGTTACCAGAATAACGCGGGAATACGCGTGTGTGTGTGCGGAGATTAATGCTGTGGGCGGAGATATCGCTTATGTGTCGCGGAGAACGCTGTCGTGCGTGTGCGGAGAATGCGCTTGCTCGCATCATATGTGTCGAGAGGGATGTCGCGCTGTCGCGTCGCGGAGGAAGTGCGCTGTCGCGTGTCGCGTGTCGCGGATGCGTGTGTGCGTGCGGAGATAACGCTGTGCGTGCGTGTGTGTGGAGATAACGCTGTGCGTGCGTGTGCGGAGATAACGCTGTGTGTGCGTGTGTGTCGCAGCGCGGAGAATAACGCTTCCCACATGTGTGTCGGGGAATAATAATGCGTCGTCTGTCGTGTGTCGCGGAGATAACGCTGTGGCGTGTGTGTGTGCGGAGATAACGCTGTGTGTGTGCAGGCGTAACGTGTGTGTGTCGCGGAGTGTCCGCTGGCGGAGATGTCGTGTGTGTATATTGTGCGTCTGGAAGAATGCGCTAATGCGTGTGTGTGCGGAGATAACGCTGTGCGTGTGTGTGTGCGGAGATAACGCTGTGCGTGTGTGATGCGCAAGATTACAGGAATGCGGCGATAATGTGTGTGCGTGGAGTGATCGCGTCACCGGAGATAACGGAGAATAACGCTGTGTGTCGCGGAATAACGCTGTGCGTCGCGTGGCGTGCTGAATAATGCTTTTGCGTCTGCGTGTGCGGAGATAACGCTGTGCGTGCGTGTGTGTCGCGGAGATAACGCTGTGCGTGTGTGTGTGGAGATAATGCTGTGCGTGCGTGTGTGTGTGTGGAGAATGCGCTGTGCCAATGTGCGTGTGTTAGTCGCGGAGAAGCTCTGCGCTCAAATGGAATGCATGACAACTCTGTGTGTCGCGGAGATGGAAACGCTGTTCCGTCGCCTGGACACAGTTAACCTAATGTCGCGGAGACAAAATGCTTCCGCTATTAAAAGTGTGTAGGAGATAATGGAGTGTGTGTGAGAGTAATGTAGGGAGATCAACGCATGCTGGTGTGTGTGTGTGTGTCTCGCTAACTGCTGGTGTCGCTCATGGCATGCTGGTGTGTGTGTGTCTTATGGCATGCTGGTGTGTGTGTGTGTGTCATGGCATGCTGGTGTGTCTGCATCCATACATGCTATGTGTGTGTGTGTGTTTCTATGGCATGCTGGAGATCATGCTGCTGGCATGTGTGTGTCTCATGGCATGCTGGTGTGCGGCATGCTGGTGTGTGTGTGTGTGTGTCTCTCATGGCAATGTCTCCTTCAGCGGGGAATAACGCTGTCGCAGCGTGTGTGTGTCGCGCCAGAATAACGCTGTCGTGTATTATGTCACGGAGAATAACGCTGGCTGTGTGTGTGCGGAGATAACGCTGTGCGTGCGTGTGTGGAGATAACGCTGTGCGTGCGTGTGTGCGGAGATAATGCTGTGCGTGTGTGCGTCGCAGGAATCGCGCTAATGCGTGTGTGTGTGTCGCGGAGAGAATAAGCGCTGTGTGTATTAATGCGTCGGAGATAATGCAATAGCGTGTGTGTGTCGCGGAGAATAACTGTGTCTTGTATTCGTTATTGTCTTAGCGGAGAATACTTTAATGCGTGTGTGTGTAATGGAGATAATGCTGTCGTCGTCGTGTGTGTGTAGCCCAGAATACTTTAATGGTATTATTAATGGATTGTAGAGAGGGCAGATGAAGCTCTGATATCCTGACATCAAATGGAATGCATGACAACTCTGTTGCCATGGTGAACATAATTCAGCCTGGAAGTTGCCTAATTGGCTGAAACAAAATGACAAATAAAAAAAGAGAGAATAGGAAAATGGAGAAAGAGAGAGTGTGTGTGTCTCATGGCATGCTGGTGTGTGTGTGTGTGTCTCATGGCATGCTGGTGTGTGTGTCTCATGGCATGCTGGTGTGTGTGTGTGTCTTATGGCATGCTGGTGTGTGTGTGTGTGTGTGTGTGTCATGGCATGCTGGTGTGTGTGTGTCTTATGGCATGCTGGTGTGTGTGTGTGTTTCTTATGGCATGCTGGTGGCATGGCATGCTGGTGTGTGTGTGTCTCATGGCATGCTGAGGTGTTATTAATGTGTGTCTTATGGCATGCTGGTGTGTGTGTGTGTGTGTCTCTCATGGCATTCTGGTGTATTGTATTGTCTTATGGCATGCTGGTGTGTGTGTGTCTTATGGCATGCTGGTGTGTGTGTGTGTCTTATGGCATGCTGGTGTGTGTGTGTGTGTCTTATGGCATTCTGGTGTGTGTGTGTCTCATGGCATGCTGGTGTGTGTGTGTGTCTTATGGCATGCTGGTGTGTGTGTGTGTGTCTCATGGCATGCTGGTGTGTGTGTGTGTGTGTGTCTCATGGCATGCTGGTGTGTGTGTGTGTGTCTCATGGCATGCTGGTGTGTGTGTGTGTCTCATGGCATGCTGGTGTGTGTGTGTGTGGGGGGGTCTCATGGCAAGCTGGTGTGTGTGTGTGTGGGGTCTCAAGGCATGCTGGTGTGTGTCTCATGGCATGCTGGTGTGTGTGTGTGTGTGTCATGGCATGCTGGTGTGTGTGTGTCTTATGGCATGCTGGTGTGTGTGTGTGTTTCTTATGGCATGCTGGTGTGTGTGTGTGTGTCTTAGTGTTAATTTTGTCACCTATTTTTAATTTAGTCTTAGTCTTAGTCTTGTGACGAAATGTCCTTTTTAGTCTTTGTCATATTTAATCATTCAAATATCATTTTTGTTAGTCAAGTTTTTAGTCAACTAAAGTCACCGTATTTTAGTCTAGTTTTAGTCAAAAGAAAACTAAACTATCTTAGTCAGTTTTAGTCAAAACATTTCAGTCTTTTTTTTTATAACAAATTATTTCAGTCCAGTCAGTATGTTTACATGCACAGGTAAGTCGAGCTAGTTATAGCTTCGGCTGGGATGACCATAGACAGTAAAGATTTGACTGGACCACTGTCATGATCTTAAGTAGACCAGTGTTTCACAAGAATTGTAGTCCGGGGGACCACTGGTGAGTCATAAGCTATCCCAAGTGGTCCACGAGCAGACCTGGTAAATATAATATAGATCAGTTGTTTGCAATATTGAACCAACTTGTATGTTAAATTCAAACGGTTCTACAACACTGTCTATGTCAGATATGCCAGTTTTAAATCATATGAATCCTCTGACACAATTAAGCAAAGTGCAAAGACAATAAGCAAGGTGGTTCAGTGAGTATTGTGTAGGCTAATATACTGCTAGGTCTTTTTTTTTAATTGTTTTTTAGCTAGGTAGTCGATGCGTTTCTTTTTTTTATTGATTATTTAAGTATTCCTTCATCTGAAAAAGTTTGAAAACACTGTCTTAGACTCAAGTATGAATGTTTACTCCGTCGCTAGATGGCAATATCGCCAAGCGCCTTTAACAAGCAAACTCTATCTTAGCTAACTTGCTGCGAACTTTCCATATTAAGCTTACTTGCTAGCAAACTTTGCATCATCATCAATTAACTAACTAGTTAAATAGTTGACATTACTTGCTGAAAATTTTAAGTATGGACATTCTGGGGGATGTTAATCTGTATGTATGAGAGAAGCTTCAACTTCTGGGTATGTAGCATTGTGGCCTAATGCCTGGGTAGTTAGCTTGCTAACTCTGGCAGAAATCTCGGTGTTCTTGTTCCATGTAGTTTCGTACAGGGTTGCAGCAGAGAATGTCTAGTTGCAGCAACAGCCGCGTAGACTAGCCTACAGGAAAGCTGCTGCGCATGAACCTGAACTCATTAGGAATATTTTGAAAGCGTAACAGCTATTCTGGCTTCTCATTTTTTAGGCGAAAATGAAGAGATTTTATCTTAGTTTTTATTTCATGCAAAACATTTTAGTCTCGTCTTTTTTAAGTCAACAATAATGCATCTTAAGATAGTCTTAGTCAGTGTTTCAGGACATTAGTGCAGTCTTGTCATCGTCTCGTCTTAGTCATGGAAAAAAAGGTTGTTGACGAACATTTTTTCTCTAGTCTCGTCTGACGAAATTAACACTAGTGTGTCTCATGGCATGCTGGTGTGTGTGTGTGTGTGTCTTATGGCATGCTGGTGTGTGTGTGTGTGTCTCATGGCATGCTGGTGTGTGTGTGTCTTATGGCATGCTGGTGTGTGTGTGTGTGTCTTATGGCATGCTGGTGTGTGTGTGTGTGTTATGGCATGCTGGTGTGTGTGTGTGTGTCTTATGGCATTCTGGTGTGTGTGTGTCTCATGGCATGCTGGTGTGTGTGTGTGTGTGTGTCTCATGGCATGCTGGTGTGTGTGTGTGTGTGTGTGTGTCTCATGGCATGCTGGTTGGTGTGTGTGTGTCTCATGGCATGCTGGTGTGTGTGTGTGTCTCATGGCATGCTGGTGTGTGTGTGTGTGGGGGGGTCTCATGGCAAGCTGGTGTGTGTGTGTGGGGTCTCAAGGCATGCTGGTGTGTGTCTCATGGCATGCTGGTGTGTGTGTGTGTCTCATGGCATGCTGGTGTGTGTGTGTGTGTGTCATGGCATGCTGGTGTGTGTGTGTGTCTCATGGCATGCTGGTGTGTGTGTGTGTGTCATGGCATGCTGGTGTGTGTGTGTGTCTCATGGCATGCTGGTGTGTGTGTGTCTCATGGCATGCTGGTGTGTGTGTGTGTCATGGCATGCTGGTGTGTGTGTGTGTCTCATGGCATGCTGGTGTGTGTGTGTGTGTCATGGCATGCTGGTGTGTGTGTGTGTCTCATGGCATGCTGGTGTGTGTGTGTGTGTCATAGCGTGGGTGTGTGTGACTGTCTCATGGCATGCTGGTGTGTGTGTGTCATGGCATGTGTGCTCATGGCATGCTGGTGTGTGTGTGTCATGGCATGCTGGTGTTAGTGTGTGTGTGTGTGTCATATGGCATGCTGGGTGTTATTGTGTCTCATAGCATGCTCATGGCATGCTGGTGTGTGTGTGTGTCTCATGGCATGCTGGTGTGTGTGGGGGGTCTCATGGCATGCTGGTGTGTGTGTGTGTGTCATGGCATGCTGGTGTGTGTGTGTGTCATGGCATGCTGGTGTGTGTGTGTGTTTTACGCCTGGATGTTAAAATGCCTAGGGGCATATGGCTGCGTAACTAGTTAACTTAAATAAAGGAGAACAGTAAACACAAACAAGGAAGTAAATAATTGAGATGACCGGTTTATCAAAATAAAAGTTCAAACAGACAATCACACTAAAAGTATGAAGACGGCTAGGCCTAAACCAAATAGTAACAAACAAACACATAAACATACAAACACTAACCTCCCCACTGGGAGTAGTCTTGCCGAACCCAGCACACCCTGGCCACACTAGGCCAGTATTTTGCTACATCGTAGCCACTCTCCCCACTGGGAGTAATTGCCGCACTCGGCACACACTACCACTGTAGTAAACTTATAAATGAGCAGGTGTGAAAGATTGGATCGGCGGTATACTTTCGGCACACACACTACCACTGTAGTAAACTTATAAATGAGCAGGTGTGAAAGATTGGATCGAGCGGTTACCCAAAAATGTAAAGTGGATCAGGCCAAGAGAACAGAGGGAGCAAAAATCCAAGCAAAAGTTTTTATTTTCAAGCTTGGTGGCTATGAAGCCAAAAGATGTTCAATCTTCAAAATTTTCTTTTCAGAAAGTGAGTTTTTACAAAAAAAAATAAATCTTGAAAAAAAATAAATCTTCAAAAGTATCAAAATGTCCAAAATGAACAAACTGTTCAATGTCGCAGAAATTTGCTAAGTCTCTATTCAAAAGCAGAGAACAAATGCAGTGGAGTTCAAGACACTCACCATCAGACCCAAGGCTAGACTACTAGACATAGGACTCAGACAACCTACATAAAGAAGGTGGCCAGCACCATCTCAACACAAAGGGGAAACATTTAACATACACTAGACAAAATAAACATAACACAGACTCTGATGCATCAGTGGGACATTTCACATTATTTACAAAACAAATTACCCAAGTGAGATTTAAAATATAACATTGCCTAACGTCATAGTAAATATTAAACATAAAACAATTTGGCCACAACTGCTTCCGTCACCCCTATGACATTTTGGCAAGATGACCCGGACCGTTTCCGGGCAGAACCAAATAAACGATTGCTTGTTCCTTGACGACCCTCTTTGCCATCCGTGGGTCCGTCAACAAGGAAAACACAACGAATTGGTATGAGCTCTCATTACTTTTCTCTTTCTGCACCTAGAAAAGCACTAGCAACTTTCTAAACACAATAAAAAGAAAAGCATTTGAAATAGTTTGTCTAGCGTGGTTCTTTTCATGCAATTGTCCATTTTTACATGTGTAGACAGTGAAGGAAAAGTCTCTTGAATGCAAGTTAGCTTCTTGCGGCACTTGCGGTAGCGCTTTCATCCAGCGCGTTTGGGGAACCTCAATGCCTACGTCGGCGTCAGTGCAGATGTATGTGTGTGCATGTGTGCAAATCAATGCTTGATTACGAAAAAGGCAAAAGGAAAGGTGAACGGTTTTGTCCGCGACAGGTGTGTGTGTGTGTGTGTGTTGAAAAGGCAAGAAAGGGGGAGAGGGAGGAAATGTGCGGTCCGTCCGTGACCATCACAGCAGGTCAAGAACACACAGCATGACAACAGCTCAGGACAATACACAACATAAACACAATACACACAGCCATCCACGGCTCTCACACAACCGTGGATGCTGGCGGGCTCAAAGGCACTGAACTAACGCCATCTTGGGTCTTTTAAGGGCTGTCCAATCAACCCCAATTAGTAACTCCCTTTCCGGCAATCAGCAGCAGGTGGGAACTAAACAAGGGCAACGGCAAAACACGAGACAGACGGCCGGAACACACTAGGGTTAGGGTTAGGGAACACACTAGGGTTAGGGGTTAGGAAACACACTAGGGTTAGGGAACACACTAGGGTTAGGGTTAGGGAACACACTAGGGCCGTAACAACAAGATCTTGTTAGATCTTTGAAGATCTTTGAAGGCCGACTGACCATAAGGGGGTTCGCGGATCAATGCAGAATGCAAATGCTCAGATAATTGGTAGCCGTACAGAAGACAGATGAATGGGAATGTATTCAGAGAGCACCAATCAGTGTGTGTGTGTATTCAGAGCACCAATCAGTGTGTGTGTGTATTCAGAGCACCAATCAGTGTGTGTGTGTTTCCAGAGCACCAATCAGTGTGTGTGTGTATTCAGAGAGCACCAATCAGTGTGTGTGTGTGTGTGTATTCAGAGAGCACCAATCAGTGTGTGTGTGTATTCAGAGCACCAATCAGTGTGTGTGTGTGTATTCAGAGCACCAATCAGTGTGTGTGTGTGTATTCCAGAGCACCAATCAGTGTGTGTGTGTGATTCAGAGCACCAATCAGTGTGTGTGTGTATTCAGAGAGCACCAATCAGTGTGTGTGTGTGTATTCAGAGAGCACCAATCAGTGTGTGTGTGTATTCAGAGCACCAATCAGTGTGTGTGTGTATTCAGAGCACCAATCAGTGTGTGTGTGTGTATTCAGAGCACCAATCAGTGTGTGTGTGTGTGTAATCAGTGTGTGTGTGTGTATTCAGAGCACCAATCAGTGTGTGTGTGTATTCAGAGCACCAATCAGTGTGTGTGTGTGTGTGTGTGTGTGTATTCAGAGCACCAATCAGTGTGTGTGTGTGTGTGTGTATTCAGAGCACCAATCAGTGTGTGTGTGTGTATTCAGAGCACCAATCACTGTGTGTGTGTATATTCAGAGAGCACTAATCACTGTGTGTGTGTGTGTATTCAGAGAGCACTAATCACTGTGTGTGTGTACCCTGCCCCCCATGACATGGACACACTAACACACTGTGCTAAAACACTCTGTCCTTTTCTCTTTAAACACTCCTGTCCTTTCCTCCGTAAAACACTTCTGTCCTTTTCTCTTTAAACACTCCTGTCATTTTCTCCGTAAAACACTTCTGTCCTTTTCTCTTTAAACACTCCTGTCATTTTCTCCTTTCCTCCAGCTCCTGAGATATGCTGTTGTTCACTATGAGTACTTCATTCACTGTTAGTGTACTTCATTCACTGTTAGTATACTTCATTGACTGTTGCAGTCACAGTCACATTAGGAGAAAATGACTAAGACAATCAGACTATTTGGCCGCCGATGATGTGCCACACATAACATAATTAACGAGACATTAGTTCCTGTGCCACACATAACATAATTAACGAGACAGTGTGCCTTTGCAGTAAAAATAGTCATTAGTTCCTGTGCCACTGCAGTAAAAATAGTCTGGCTTTGTCACTGTCTGTTACCAACACTAAGAACTGTCTTTTCTCATCAACATGCAGTAATACAGTGCATCTCAAAAAATGTGAATGTCATGAAAAAGTCCATTGCCCTGCCCAGACAGACACACACACAGACACACATTATTATTATTATTATTATTATTATTATTATTATTATTATTATGTCTGGGCCCAGACTGAGAGATTAAAGGTTTAGGAAACCATTGCTGGTGTTTTGACTTAATGAGCTCATCTCAGGTCGAAAGTTCTGCATAATACATTTTGTATTTGAATAATCAAGATTAAAACAAAAAAAGGCTTGACATGTTTCAATTTCAATGTGAATTGAATTTAGATTCTAAAGAAAGTTTCAGTTTTTGAAATAAATTACGGGAAAAAATTAACTTGATATTCTAATTGTTCTCCCATTCCTCTAGCCTGGCGAGCCAGATACACATTAAAATGTAGTATAGGGTCTGGGCACTCACCGTTCGCAGTGCTCAGTCCGAGGAGCGGGATAATCAGTTGTCTTTCAAATTCCCTCTGCACGCAATAGGACGCAATAGGATATTTGTTTTCAAGTAGCAGGGAATTCAAGCCAAACCGTTGCAACTCTGCCATCAATCATTATGTTAAGCCCACCAAACAACTCTATACACGATTTCAATGTCCTGATTAAGTTTCGATTTCTGGAGCTCACAAGCCAACGGAGAGTTGCTCGATCATTTGCCTGAAGAAGACCCAGCAGGGTCGAAACGTTGCAATAAATAATTGGGAGTCAATAGCAGTGTTGTGGACATTATATTTTTTCAAATGAGTATAGTTTTCTTTTGTCCTGCACCTGCCAGAAGGTGGGATGTGCACACTACCCTGCTGAAAAAACCAGCCTGACCAGCTTAAGGTGGTTTGCTGGTTGACCAGCTTGTTTGACCACCCTATGATGGTTGACCTGCTAGACCAGCAAAACTCTTGCGAAAACATACCTTCAGCTGGTTTACCCATTTTATGATGGTAATTCAGCTGGTTTTGCTTGTCGTACCACCTCAAGCTGGTAATTTTAGCTGGTGTTGCTGGTCTATAGTGCTGGTTTAACTGGCCATGCCAGCTTATGTTGGTCATTCTAGCAAACCAGCATGACCAGCTTGACAGGCTGGTCACACCAGCATGACCATCTTGCACCAGCTGTATCCCACAAGACAGGCTGGTCACACCAGCATGACCATCTTGCACCAGCTGTATCCCACAAGACAGGCTGGTCACACCAGCATGACCATCTTGCACCAGCTGTATCCCACAAGACAGGCTGGTCACCAGCATGACCATCTTGCACCAGCTGTATCCCACAAGACAGGCTGGTCACCAGCATGACCATCTTGCACCAGCTGTATCCCCGGACAGGCTGGTCACACCAGCATGACCATCTTGCACCAGCTGTATCCCACACAACAGGCTGGTCACACCAGCATGACCAGCTTCCTCATATGGTCACGCCAGCATATCCAGCTGGTGGCCCAACCAGCTACACCAGCAAAGACCAGCAAGAGCTGGAAGAAAACCAGCAAAGACCAGCTAAACCAGCTTAAACCAGCTACCAGCATAAGCTGGTTTCTAGCTGTTTTTTTCAGCAGGGTACAACTGTTTGCTGAGTTGCTCGACTAGCCCTGGCAGCAAATGTAATTTGCTGCCGCTAGGGGCGCGTCTAGATTTCTAGGCTACCATTCCCCCTTAACGTGATATTCTAATTTTTTGAGATGCACTTGTAGCTAAAGCTAATCAACTGTAATTATAATGCTTCACTAACTATAAAGCTAATCAAGTGCAATTATGATGCTGCACTAACTATAAAGCTAATCAGTGCTTATGGATATGCATTAAGACCAGTGCTTATGAATATGCATTAAGAACAGTGTATGAACAACATGTGCAAATATGTGACAGTGTAGTAGCAGGAACATAAGAGTAGATATATGCAGTGTAGTAGCCTGGAACATAAGAGTAGATATATGCAGTGTATTAACAGTAATATTATATAAAAAAACATGGATATAAATAAATATGGATATTCAGTATGAACCATATAGACAGATATTTACAGATATGTGCAGTGTAGTAACAGTAACATTATAGGAGTAGTAAAATGTATATGCACTAAGAACAGCCGTGGCTAAGTGCACTTCGGACCTGTAACTGGAGGGTTGCCGGTTCGAACCCCGACTAGTAGGCACGGCTGAAGTGCCCTTGAGCAAGGCACCTAACCCCTCACTGCTCCCCGAGCGCCGCTGTTGATGCAGGCAGCTCACTGCGCTGGGATTAGTGTGTGCTTCACCTCACTGTGTGTACACTGTGTGCTGTGTGTGTTTCACTAATTCACGAATACCAAATTTCCCTCACGGGATCAAAAGAGTATATATACTTATACTTATACTAGAACAGTATAAAGAGCAGTAGAATATGGCTATGTGTAAGTATAATTACAGTATGACACAGTTGGTGAGGATGCACTCGATGGTGCAGCGGTAGAAGTTCACCAGGATCTGAGGAGACAGGTGAACCTTCTTTAGTCTCCTCAGGATGAAGAGGAGACAGGTGTTGGTTAGGAAGTCCAGAATCCAGTTACAGAGGGAAGTATCGATGCCCAGTTCATTGAGTTTGGTGATCAGTTTGGAGGGGATGATGGTGTTGAATGCTGAACTGAAGTCAATGAATAGCATTCTCACATAGGTGTTGCTATTGTCAAGGTGGGACAGGGCAGAGTGAAGTGGCATAGAGATGGCATCCTCTGTGCTCCTGTTCTGACGGTAGGCGAATTGGAAGGGGTCCAGTGAGGGTGATAAGCAGGTCTTGAGGTGGCCAGGACCAGACTTTCAAAGCACTTCATGATGATTGGGGTGAGTGCAACTGGACGTAAGTTATTGAGGCTTGTTGCAGTAGAGTGTTTTGGCACCGGCATGATGGAGATGGTTTTAAAGCACGCGGGGACAGCCGCCTGGGCTGGTGACAGATTACATATGTCAGTACAAACCTCAGTCAGCTGCACAGCACAGGCCCTGAGTACGCGTCCGGGGATACCATCAGGACCAGCAGCCTTACGTGCATTAGTCCTGCTCAGTGCCATCAGGACCAGCAGCCTTACGTGCATTAGTCCTGCTCAGTGCCATCAGGACCAGCAGCCTTACGTGCATTAGTCCTGCTCAGTGCCATCAGGACCAGCAGCCTTACGTGCATTAGTCCTGCTCAGTGCCGCACACACATCGGTGGGGGAGAGTGTGATCCTCAATCCTTGTGCTCGGCCTTCTTGATGCCCCTTTTCAGGTTAGCCCTGGATGAGCTGTAGGCTTGACCATCACCTGATCTGAATGCGATGTCTCGTGCCTTCAGCAGGAGTCTGACCTCACTGTTCATCCATGGCTTCTGCTTAGGGAAAGTGGTAATCTGTTTGAAGGTGGATACAGTCCAGAACCAAGAAGGTGTATGAGTCACACACACATACGAGTCAATGTCCGTGTGGGAGTCACGGGTAGCCTGAGTAGTAAACACTCTCCAGTCAGTGTTCATGTGGTTTAACTGGTCTTAAACAATTAGACAGTACACTCCACATAGCCAGCTGCCCAATCAGGCAGGGCACAGTTCCCCAATCAGGGGCTCTGAAGTGAGAGAGGAAGACGTCACCTTGATGAAAAGTAAGGACTATTCCACTGACAGTAACAGGACTAAAGCAGACTCATCCGTCTCTGTCACAGCATTTGAAATAAAACGGGGTGAATAATTAATATCTTCATTAGCGGTGGATGACGACCCGACCAGTTAATAGCATTTCAGCCTTTCTGAGAATGGCCTGGAGACAAAAGTCATTCCCATCTAATTTATCAACTCTTTCCAATTGTAATTTCAACTTCAAGCTGGACATGTTTTTCACTGACTGGAAAGGCACATCTTTGTCCTTCCCCCTTAAAATGCACACAATTCTCCCATTCCCCCTTAAAATGCACACAATTCTACCATCCTCTCAGTCATCAAAAACATCCACTTTCTTTAAACTTCAACTCCCAGAGCTCAGACTTCAGGAGCCCAAGCTATGAGATGAGAGGTGGCAGACAAACAGTGTGTGTGTGTGTGTGAGTGCTATGAGAGGAGAAATGGCAGGAAAACAGTGTGTGTGTGTGTGTGTGAGTGTGCTATTAGAGAAGTGGCAGACAAACAGTGTGTGAGAGTGTGTGTGTGTGTGCTATGAGGAGAAATGGCAGGAAGCAACATTGTGATGTTAGAGAGAGATAGACATTCCTTCAGCAGGACAACAGTGTGATGTTAGAGAGAGAGATAGACATTCCTTCAGCAGGACAACAGTGTGATGTTGGTGCTTTCTGTTTTGTAGCTTCTTATCTGAGTGGCCTTCAGCAGGACAATGGCCCCTATACAGCCGCTCACTGACTGACAGACTGACTGGAACATGCTTTTCCAGCTCTGTCAAGCAGAAAAGCGCTCTATAGATTGAGCAGAAGTTCAGTCATCATTTTCAAATGGCAAAGTTCACATAGTCCATGTGAAGTTTATACTCAACAAAAATGTAAACCCAATACTTTTGTTTTTGTTCACAGAAGTCTCTAATTAGTGAGCACCTCACCAATGCCCTGACAGGTGTGGCATATGACATTATCAATGCTGATTAAAAAGCTAATTACTGCACTGATGTGCCTTGGACTGGTCACAATAAGTGGGCTCTCTGTTAGTTTTGCCAAACAGCAAAACACCACTGATGCAACACCTTTGGGGAGCATCATGCCACACATCTGGGGAGCGTGCGATTGAATGCTGACTGCGGGGTAATTACAGTGCGATTGCAGTGAGCACACAGTGAGGTGAAGCACACACTAATCCCGGCGCAGTAAGCTGCCTGCAACAACAGCTGCGCTCATTCAAACCGCCAACCCTCCGGTTACAGGTCCGAAGCGCTAACCAGTAGGCCACGGAAGTGTCAAGGAATGAGTCAAGGAATACAGAACATGAATACAATGGGCAGAACAAACCCCGATCAGTAGGCACGGCTGAAGTGCCCTTGAGCAAGGCACCTAACCCCTCACTGCTCCCCGAGCGCCACTGTTGTAGCAGGCAGCTCACTGCGCCGGGATTAGTGTGTGCTTCACCTCACTGTGTGCTGAGTGTGTTTCACTAATTCACGGATTGAGATAAATGCAGAGACCAAATTTCCCTCACGGGATCAAAAGAGTATATATACTTATACTTTATACTGAATATACTGGGCAGGCAGAACATGAAAGAGAAGAACAAGAAGGATGACAAGATAGAGTTGGATGGAGAGAGTTGGATGGATAGATTGATAAAAAAAGGAGGAAAAAGATTGTAGATGGAGAGAGAGTATGAAATGGCAGATCATGAAATAGAAAGAGGCACAGAGTGAAAGAGAGACAGACAGAGGAAGAGTGAAAGACCAGGCACACATGCCTTATTCACCCGGCTGCCATAACAGTGGCGGTTTTAGGTGCGGGCGAACAGGGGGTCGCCTCGGGCATCTTGTAGGGGCTGCACGAAGCTTTAAAAAACGCCGCGAAAACGATTTTCTATTATCCATCACTTGTGTGAGGAATTAGGAATTGGCTCCCTGTTGCTCAGAAGGTAGGCCTACTGCACTGCACTGTGCAGAGGAAGGGCGGCGGGAGGGGTTTGGCGGGGCAGTTCACCTCTGGGTCTCCTTAATGAAACGGGAAAGGGGGATGAATGGGGATCCACTGTATAGTAGCCTACAACAGTCTATTAGTGGGCTAAAATCAGTCACACCTTGACTTTCTTCCAAACAACGCACATCTCATAATGTTATGAATGCAGACCTATGATTCCTGCACATTTAATTAACTGTGTGAAATGGCTAATAAAAATAGGTGACAAAACGATTAAGAGGTCACCCAGGTGAATTGGTTTGGTCTTGACTGTGGTCATGAAAGGATCATGGGAATTTGTGGATTGTTGTCGACTGTCGAGTGCCAAACACGATGGACAGAAAGCGGTCAAAGCCATCAGGTGCCCAGTTCGAAAAAAAGAAAAAAAAAGAAGAGGAGAAAGCGAGCAAAGGATAAAGGTATGTAATGTCCTAATAATAACATAATCATGAGTGAAGGGCTAACGTCAATGTTAATTGATAGGGCCTAGCCTACTATAACTTTTACGTTTGTTAGCCATCTTGCAATGATACCTATGCTTAGCCTATAAAATAATAATTCGGTTTTAACAAACACAACAACTAATTTCACCATGAGATGGATTATGCTTTGCAACAAAACGGTCAAAAGTTCTGATTATTTATTTCCATCATTTTGGTTAACGTTGCTGTTTAGACAACGCAATTTTCATGCAATTTTCGTGTAAGGTAGGTAGGCTAGTTTCAAAGACGAACACTTGGCCTTTGCAACAAATCCGTGACAGCAGTTTAATCACAACAATCATTCAGTCATAACTAAAAGAGTGCAAAGCATAGTAGCCTATTCGAGGCAGTAACCAAAGAACTAATTGTTCCTCCCTAATTTAATACATAGCTGCCAACTCTCACGCATTGGCCGTGAGACACACGCATTTGATTAGTTTCACACACTCACACGCCACACCCACGATTTCTCACGCTGAAGTGTCAACCCGGTCGGTCAGATGCCTGAAAAATGAGTTTAGACTATAGATCTACCTGTTGAGCCACGGTTATGCTTTCAGCGACGGTGAGAGGGTTCAAGAGCACCCCCTGTCTGTGGAATTTTCTAAATTTTCTCTCATTTGCGATGCTACTTCAAAAGCCACCCCAGGGGCATTCCCCCGGCTTCAGGTAGGCCTATGCTTTGAGTATTTTTCACGCTGAAGTGTCAACGTGGTAGGTCAAATACCTGGCAGATGAGGTTCAACTAAACTAAACCTATACATGATATCACACATCATGTGAACGAGCGGAATCTAAGCTTTCCAATGATATTAGCGCCAAGTTGCTGTGATAAATGGTTCGCGAGAAAATTATCATTGAACCGACGTGCAATTTAGGCTAATCATATTTGCATTTTGCACACAGTGCACACCCATTACTCTCGGTTTAATATCTCACTAACCCTTCACACAACATGTGGCAAACCTAATATCACAATAAACAGCAAACCGTGCGAATACGAGGATATAAAGCATGCCTCTGTTTTTTGAAATTGCAACACATTTCAACATAGCCTCATTGGGGCTTAAATTATAATGTATTCTAATGTAAACTATTTGTCAGTAGGCCTACATACGTTTTTGTAAATTGCTCAGTAGATTATCCCACTATCATGGTTCTTATATTGTCAGGTTCCAGCCAATCCACTTACACAGATAAATGAATATATTTATATTGCCATGCTTTCTAGTGACATTAATGCAAAATATAAAAGAAAATCAAATAAGGAGACACAAATATTGATATAAAGCCTGACATAAGCCATATGCAAACATTCACATCATGCAGATATGGGTACATCCTGAAAAAGGAATAGCCTGTAGGCTATGGCCATTACAATGACCAATATATTATCTTAAATGAACTAGCTGAAAAACACAGGTGACCACTTCTGCATAATTTCATGGAGTGCTGAACATTTCTGAACTGTGAAATGTACCATATGTTTTTGTGGTTGTGAACTTATTGCAATATCACCATAACTATTCCACCTGTGTATGCATGGTTATAATTCTGAAGTGATAAAAAATAGCAAATGGTCGCACTCCAAAAATCTTTTTCTTTCTTTTAATCCATTTTAGCACAGGGGTTAATAACGTTTCGGCCTGATGGCCTTCGTCAGTGTGTGACACTGACGCAAATTAGTGCAACCATTTGCTATTTTTTATGAGTTCCCTGGATTACGCACCCACAAAGAAACAAGAGAAGAATCGGGAGAGCGCGGTGTTGGCCAAGAAAAAGACTATAATTCTGAAGTGCAAAATAGCTTAGGCTACAGCACAAATATTTCCATAAAAATAAGCAAGTCTGACCTCTGAATTTATTTTTAAAAGTGCACCAGATTGATAGCCTGGCGGGCCATCCTATATCATTTAAATGTATAGTCTGGAATCGAACCATTCACCTTGCTTAATCCAATGGGCGGGCAGAGAATTGTCTTTCAAACTGCCTAGGCATGCAATAGGCCAGCGCTACGACCATATCCGTATCCTGTCGGCAAAACGGCAAATACATCCTTCTTCGAAAGGAATGACTTAAGTGCATTGTGTTGCTCAACTTTCAAAGAAAAGCACAAGTCCAACTCCTCCAAAGTTGACGCCAACGCCCGATTCAAACAACCGCTCTTCGTTAAGCCATAGCCACCTTCCTTGTTGTTCACCGTCGCAGGACTGTTGTTATCCTGTTAAGCCCGCCTTAAGACTCTCTAACAAAATAGAGCGCTGTGATTGGATGACGTCCACGGCATCAGCCAATAGAAATCCCTATGGTTTGACTAGACGTACAGGCTGAGCAAATTAATTTGCTGCCGCTAGGGTGCGTCTAGATTTCTAGGCTACCAGATTGATGCATTTAAAAGTTAAAATATACAAACATTTCTTAAATTCTTACAAAACACCCACCCACTTTTTAAAATTGTTAGTTTGGACCCCCACTATTGCCGTCTGAAATACCAGTGCTGTTTGTGCGCCAAATAAATAATAACCTATAGGTTTATGTAAAACTCCCCATTAACAGCATCACGTCACTAACCACAGCTAGACTGCACAATGGTAGGCCTTCAAAAGCATGACATTTTCACTTTAGTTTGATATTTAATTTACTTTATCCGCTTTCATGCGTTCATTGAACGTCCGCAGTGCTGTAATGGAAACCTTATTGCGTAGCCAAGTAGCCTATATATTGAGTTATTTTTAAATTATGCATGATTTACTTTTTATTAATTTCGTAGGCTGGCTTTATTTTGTTATATAGAAGTATCTAAATAACCTGGTAAAATGTACCAGAATTCAGGAAATTGCATCTAGTCCAAAAAAAAAATTCTGGGGGAGGACCCCCATACCCCCCACTGAAATGTCCCACCCACTTTCAGAATGCCTCCATCGCCCATGGTCCTAGCATTAGGCTAGATCCCTTTGATACCAATGTTAATTTAACTCTGGGACCCTGGTCCCTACACCTGAGAAACAATGTACTTTTTTTTTTTTACTGTATGCGGTATAATGCTGAACGAGCCAAACAAAAATTTCCCCAGCAAAATTTTGGTTGGCCCCACCAAATCTCACTCCAAGGTTTTTTGAAAAGTTGGCAGCCCTGTTAATATGACAGCAGACATTTAGCATGTAGGCCTAAGGGCATGTTTATGAAATTTGCTATCAATGGATGTTTTGTTTTATATAAGAGCTAAATTGTAGCCTGAAGTCTTTTAATGACAATTTCAATTGCAATTTCAGGGGCACTTCTAAAATACTTTGGAGCATCCTCTGCCACTGCTCAAGATGAGCCACCCACAGCCCCTGTTTCACAGGATGAGGAGGAGCCATCAACCTCATCAGCTGCACAGGCCTCTTCTGAGGTGGTCCCTGGCCTTGAGGATGAGCACCAATCCATGTCTCCACAAACATCTCCCTCTACGTCTGCTTCTCCTCAGCATGAGCCTTCAGGTGGGTTTTTACATCTCTCTCTCTCTCTCTCATTCCTTGTGTGTGTGTGTGTGGAGGGGGTATGCCTAGGCTACAAGAACAAGTAATTTAATGTAGTCATAAGATTTTTGATAACTCATAGCCCTACTAAGAAATTATGTTCTTCTGCTATGTGCTTTGAGTAATGTGACAATATGCTGTCTGATAGAAATGCCTGGAGCTGAATGCCCCACTGCTGAGGAGCCTCTGTCAACTGATCCTGCTAAATGGCCTACACTTCTGACGGACAGGATTCGGACTGAACTGGTTCGCAGAGGACCCTGTAAGTTGCCTCCTGATTTTGTTTTCCAAAGGAGTGAAAGTGATGGGAGAAGTTGCCACCACCACTATTTTAAAAAGACATTAGTTAGTGGTGAAAAGATGGCAAGAAGTTGGCTGATATTTCCCATGGAGAGCAACAGCCTCTTTTGCTTCTGCTGCAAATATTATTATATATTTGCCACTTTTATGTATATAGGCCTATTGTGTATTTATTTAAGTTCTAATACGGTTTTGTGCAGAATTGCCTCATTGTCATTTGGCAATGCTGTAAGCAGTATTTTGCCATCTCATTGTTTGCCATCTGCTTGTTTGTGCAGAATTGCCTGTTTGCCTGTTGTTGCTTTAAAAATGAGCTCGGGGGCGCTCGGGGGGATCTCGCCCGGGGAGTAATTGAGTCTAGACTGTGCCATTACGAGGCTGAGGGGTACACTTGCCATTACACTTCAGTCCAGCAGATGGTGGTGGTAATGCACTCCGTTTGCAAACTGCTAAAAAAAGTTCACTGATTAAAGAAGAAGGGTTCACTGGCCTGTTCTTCTTCTTCAGTGAATTGTTTTTTAGCAGTTTGCAAACAGAGTGCATTACCACCATCTGCTGGACTGAGGTGTAATGGCAAGTGTACCCCTCAGCCTCGTAATGGCCGCCGGGTGAACAAGGCGAATAAAGCACCTTTTGAATTGAATTGAGGGAAAGGGTGAGAGACAGAGAGAGAGAGGGAGGGTGAGGGAGAGAGAAAGAGGGAAAGGGTGAGAGACAGAGAGAGAGAGGGAGGGTGAGGGAGAGAGAAAGAGGGAAAGGGTGAGAGACAGAGAGAGAGAGGGAGGGTGAGTGAAAGGGTGAGGGAGAGAAAGAGAGGAAGGGTGAGTGAAAGGGTGAGAGACAGAGAGAGAGAGGGAGGGTGAGTGAAAGGGTGAGGGAGAGAGAAAGAGAGGAAGGGTGAGAGAGAGAGAGAGAGAGAGAGAGTTCCCAATGCAAACTAACCTTCCACTGGAGGATGTCTTTGACTGTCAAGGTCCCCTTCAACACACACTCATGTTTGGGCCAGATGGTTCCTCCTCTACCATCTCCAGAAGGAGGCAGAAGAGACCCCCACCAATGATCTGAAATGAGCTTCTGTAATAAACAGGCCACTACAGAGAGGGTATTCATGCACTCTGCCTCGCCTGGCTGGGTTTCCTCTGCACTGCTGCCCTCTGCTGGCCGTCATTAGGACTAACAGCCCTCTCACAATGGCCCAAAACAGTACAGACTCAATTGTTTTTATTATTATTTATTCAGCAACAGCTTGCAGCTCATCCTTTGAGACCTTCCTTTGAATGAAGGGCTTTATAAATAAAATAAATCATTCTTGTTATTATTCTGAAAATTCCAATACAAACAAGGAAACAAATAAACACAAAACACAAAAACAAATCACTGAGAGGTTATCACACCACTATTCATACAACCTTTCAAATCCCTCACACCAACAGTTCCTGTCCAACAGCGCTATAACAGTAATAAGCACGCTGAGCCTCCTCTGTATGTCCTGACCCTTTAGACGAGGTGACCTCTGACCCCTCAGGCCCCTCATGGTGATGACACACACGGCATCTTGAGCAATCAGCCAATCACATGCTTAATTCCATGAGTTCTGATTAGACGACTGCCCCATAAGTTGCCCACTAACGACTGAAGTCCCCCAGATGAACATGTGTTGCCATGTATCTATGGGAAAGAGCCTGAACCAACATGTGAACAGTAACTCTGCCCGGACACAAAGCTCAGGAAGTCGCTCTGCGTGTGGTCACCTTCAGACGCTGGCGAGGCAGAGGGAGGCGTTGGTGCCCCCGAAGCCGAACGAGTTGGTCAGGGCGACCCTGCGGCTCTCGGTGCTCCAGGGCTGTGCGGTGCAGGGCACGTAGTTCAGGTCAAACTCGGGCTCGGTGCGGTCCAGGTTGAGCGTGGGGGGCAGGGTAGCGTGGTGGCACGCCAGCGCAGTGAAGGCGGCCTCCAGAGCCCCCGCCGCGCCCAACAGGTGCCCAGTGGCGCCCTTGGTGGAGGACACAGCCAGCGCTGCCACGTGCGGCCCAAACAGCCTCTTAATGGCTGCATTCTCAGCAGCATCCCCTAGTGGTGTGGAGGTGGCGTGGGCGTTAATGTAGGTCACCTCGGAGATGTCCACGCCTGCATCCCGGGCTGCTGCCGACATACACCTGGAGACAACACAGGCATGGTTACCATGGTTACCCTGGAGACAACACAGGCATGGCATCCACGGTTACACTGGAGACAACACAGGCATGGTTTCACCTGGAGACAACACAGGCATGGTTACAATGGCTACACTGGAGACAACACAGGCATGGTTACACTGGAGACAACACGGGCATGATTACCATAGTTACACTGGAGACAACACATGCATGGTTACCATGGCTACACTGGAGACAACACAGGCAGGGTTACCATGGTTACACTGGAGAACACAGGCATGGTTACACCTGGAGACAACACAGGCATGGTTACCATGGTTACACCTGGAGACATATACAGTATCAGGGCTCCAGACTAGCTGTTAGCATTGGTTGCCATGGTGAGACTAACTGTTTTTTATTTAGGTGCACCCACCACAGGTGCAACCTTTAACGCCACAATTGATCTGGGGCCTCCACCACCTTGATGCCATCAGTTATACTGAATACTGTGTGTCACATCAGTCTCTGCTTGACCCTCCACACACGGAAATGATGGCTTGTCATATGTTTCTATTTCATATTTTGTAATTCATAAACTTTATATATCATGTTAATAATTTATAGTAGTTTTATGATCTACATAATTACTAATAGCTAAACATTTTTAAACTATTACACTTGTCTTGAATGTCAATACAGTGGTGGTGTGCAGGTATAATTGAGTGCCTGTCAATTTAAGAAGAACGTGAAAGTAATTAGCTTTCATTGTCACGGTTTTAGGCTAGAGGAAAATAGTCGTGCGTAGTCCAAGGATATATGGATGCAATTCTTTATGTTTGCTATGTCATTAGATTAAATAAACACACACACATATTATATATACACACACACACACATTAAACACACACACACACACACACACACACACAGTCTCACCAGAGAATGTCTAATAAGGGGAGAACCGCCAGGAAACTTCCGGTTTCTCAACTGGTTGCAGTTCCTGTTCTGGTTCCACGTGAGGGCGCTCACGAATAAGTGCAGAATGAATGGAGGTCTATGGAGCTGTACCCCTCAAAATCCACTTTTCTCGGGATATAATTTTTTGAACAGAAATTTGAATGATGCATTTGAAAGAGGGGGCAGAGACAATACACACAGCTGAGAATTATATTTTTTGAGTCACTTATTTGTTCTAAAAAGCCTTTCAAATGCGTCAATGACGTCATTCATTAGCAGAAAGCTAGTGTGTTGTGGGCAACAACGACCTAACCTGTAAGAAATCAAAAGAACGTAAGTACTTGTTCATTCAACGTTTGACCTATAATCCATATTGAGCTTGCAGAAACCACAATCAAATCTTTGATTTTTCAACGACAACCAGGTGAAGGAGACAAATTTAGCCGTCTAGCTCCATAGACCCCTATTGTTTTTGGACTTATTCGTGATCGCCCCTAGCGGAACTGCAACAGATTGCAGGTACAATGGAGTTAATAGGGAGTGATCCGGCTCTCCGTAAACGGGCTCTGGTCTACACACACAAATGAAACACACATACACAAACATACACACATAGTCTCACATACATACACACACACACACACACACACACATAGTCTCGCTTAGTCCAAGGATATATGGATGCAATGCTTTTTGTTTGCCATGTCATTAGATTAAATAAATGTTAAAAAAACGTACAAGTCGAAGAAAATCTTTCTCGGATCATAGAACAGATAAGTGTCTTGCAAAGTTAATTTCTAAGATTTTGGTGAGCACTAACTACATATAATAGCCTAAATGACTGCATGAGCTAACGGGATAGTTACCTAGAAGGAACTCTCAAGATGTAAAAGTTTGTTTAGCTTATTTCGGAAATGTCATTAAACCTAACAGTAGGCCTAAATGAACTACATTCCATAGCCTAGGTAGGTTAGCAACACAAACTTGAGAGGTACAAGTCAGCAAATCAACGTAACACTAGCCTACTATTATTTGTTACTGTGCTAAGTAATAAGTAAGTAATTAATAAAGTTAGGTATAGTGACGTTTCTAAATTCAGGATATTGTGATACTTTTGTAGTATTGGTTCACCGTGCAATACTAGTCAAAGGAGAGCAAATGCTTAGTTTGTGGAGACAGCAGATGCGAGGGAAGCCTAGGCGCTCACCCTCTTAAGACATTAGGTGCGACCCAGGAATACTTTTGGTCGTTTATTTCCGGTATTTTGGTCGCATTTACACCACCCGCCTCACCCGCAAAGCACTAATGATTGTCAAGGACACAACCCACCCTGCACACAAACTGTTCAGCCTCCTGCCCTCTGGAAAGAGGTACAGGAGCCTCCGCTCCCGCACCACCAGACTTGCAAGTAGCTTCATCCACCAGGCAATCAGGATGCTGAACACTCTACCCACTCTCCCATCACTGACAGCCCCCCCACCCACCAGCCAGCCAGGAACCTATGATCCTGTCTACCCTAAACCCCAACACCCCCCCAGGACCGCCCTGTGGAACTGCACTGTGACTGCGCAGTCTAACGTGTTGCTGCTTCATATCAAGCCTGACATACTTGAAATGACTGCATATCAATGTAAATATACAGTACATACAAGCACAAGTTTAAACTTCATGTAAATGTTATCAATGTTATTTATCACTCTGCCACAATGCTGCTGCTACTACTACTCTGTCAGAAGGTTACGCTAGGGCTATGTAAATATACAACACAACTACCTCTATTTTTTAGATATATGTTCTATATTTCTATATTTTGATATATGTTCTATATTTCTATATTTTGATATATGTTCTATATTTCAGTCTCGCACTTTAATGTCTGTATGTGGTATGTCTGTATATTTTTATTTTTTATTGTCTATGGCTATGTCTATGTCTAAAGTATGTCTATGTCTGCATGGGAAAGTAAGAAACGAAATTTCAATTCTTTGTATGACCAGTGCATGTAAAGAAATTGACAATAAAGCCGACTTGACTTGACTTGGCATGTTGGTCGCACCCTACAGCCCTGGGTAATCTAAGGATGCACCGATCCATATGACAGTAAAATAGCACTTGCAGTATCATGACACTTTGGTTGCTTTGCATAAAGGCCTCAGTCAAATGTATATGCTAGCGGCATAGCAACCACTTGCCGCTGTGAAACAGCCACTCCCATTGAAAATGAATGGCAGCCTGTTGCTTTGTCTTGTAGCTAGTGAGACTTTAGGGTAAGCATTGCTTAAAAATATTTTTTTAAAAATGGGGGGGAATTTACACAATTGGGGGTGGTCGATTCTGATACCATGTCAAGAATTGCGATTTCGATACTTCTTCGATACTTTCTTAAAAATGTATTTGATTTGGGGGCCCCCACCACCTTGACGTCATCAGTAATATTAAATATATAGTAGTGGGATCATTCATAACAGTGGCCACCCTACAGTGTAGATTCTGCTTGACTCTCACCACACACACAAACACAGGGCTCTCAAGTTTTGAGGACAGGCAAGAGTGACATTCCCCGTCGACAATCCCCCCCCGCCGCCAGGTCAACACACACTGGCATGGGAGTCGAGCGCTCTAACCACTGAGCTAAAAGCCCAGGCTTCCAACTCAGCGGTTAGAAGCGTTCTTAAGGTTAGGGGTGTGAGGATTTACACGTGCAACTAGCATCACCAGCTAGCATACAGCCCCAGGTCAGTTACCAGTTGATCCAATATTAGTTGTGCAGAAATATAGCCCGTCTTATACACACCAATTGAATTGAAATAGAAATTGTAAAGATTTGTATTTTTTGTAATTATTCCATATTTACTGTAGTCATATCAGAACCTGAAGTAGCCTACAATCCAAATGCAAGCATGAAGCAGAGCAAGCAGAGTATTACCTTTCATTTGAGGCCAAGATTATGCTTATGTGGGGTTCATATGCACTAAGCATTTGATTGCCAGTATGCATTTTGGATAACCCAAAGTCCTATGGGGAGTTTTCATATTTTACCAAATGCATGAGCATACCTTGGCAAATAATGGTATAAAGTGTTCATGTTGTCATTCTATATTGATCTACTTTTGCACACAGCATGACAAGACCTAGTGCTAGGACTCAAGTCAAATCAAGTCAAGACCTAGAGGACTGAAATGTGGTCAGTTCAAAGATGCTTGTTATCCGGTAGAAAAATAAAAGAATAATCTAGCCTTTGTAACTTTGTGACAGTACATCACACAGTTATTAGGGCCCGAGCACCAAAGGGCGCAAGGCCCTATTGTTTTTGAAAGGATTATTATTATTATTATTATTATTATTATTATTATTATTATTATTAGTTCACCTTTTTGCTATTTTTGAGGTGGTTAGCATGGATGAAAAGTCTTGGAATTTCGCACACACATCTGGTATCACAATGGCTACACAGGCATAAAGGCTTGGCCCCGGACGTGGCCCAGGGACTCAGTAGCGCCCCCTTAGGTGATTGATCCAGTGGTTGGCACATACTTTCAGCTAGACACACCAAATTTGGTAGGTGTGTGTATCTCCCCAAGATGAACAACTTTCGTATGTACAATGCATTAGCCTCGCCCAACAGGAAGTGAGGTATTTGGGATTTTGTGCGGACTAAAATGTGATGAATTGTGATGCTAGAAGAGGTGCTTCCCATCGGTGAAAACGAATGAAATTTGGCACACACATTACATTACATTACATTACATTTACATTACATTACATTTGGCTGACGCTTTTTAGCCAAAGCGACAAACAACATAGTAAACAGTTTAAGTTTTAGAGCAGTTCTCAACAATTTTAGGACAATTTAAAAACATTAGAGGACCATTTAAAAACATTAGAGTACAGTAAGAACAAGTGCATCAGTGAGTTGTTTTTAACAGTTACTTGTCAGTTTGAGACGCCTGGTGAGTGCTAGGATCAGTAAGACTTGTTGTAAGTGTTGCTATGAGAGGAGATGTTCTCTAAAGAGCTGGGTCTTCAGGAGTTTTCTGAAAATGGAGAAGGATGTCTCTGCCCTTGTAGGAGCTGGCAGTGTGTTCCACCAACGAGGAACAACAGATGAGAAAAGTTTGGATTGGCTTGAGCGCATCGGTGGTAGAGCTGAGACATCGTTAGATCTGAGGAGCGTGGCGGTCTGGAGGTAGAGTATGTCTGTATGAGGGCATTCAAGTAGGTGGGAGCAGAACCGAGACTATTTTGTAGGCAAGCGTTAGAGCCTTGAATTTGATCACGGGCGCCATAGGTAGCCAGTGTAGCTGGATGAGCAGCGGGTAACATGTGCCCTTTTGGGTTGGTTGTAGACCAGGCGCCCGCCGCGTTCTGGATCATCTGAAGTGGTTTCACTGCGCAGGCTGGGAGACCTGTCAGGAGGGGCATTGCAGTAGTCGAGTCGGTGAGATGACTATTGCCTGAACCAGAAGTTGGGTAGCATCTTGAGTCAAGTAAGTCCTGATTTTCCGTATGTTGTAGAGTGTGAAACGGCATGACCGGGCGACTGAGGCAACATGATCTGAGAAGTTTAGTTGGTTGTCGAGGACAACTCCTAGATTTCTTGCAGTCCTGGTAGGTGAAACAGACAGGGAGTCCAGTTTGATGTTGATGTCGTGATGTATGGTAGGTTTAGCTGGGAGGACCAGCAGTTCAGTCTTTGAGAGGTTCAGCTGGAGGTGGTGTGCCTTCATCCATGTAGCTATGTCTGAGAGGCAATCCGAGATCCGTGCTGAAACCAAGGGGTCATCAGGTGGAAAGGACAGATAGAGCTGTGTGTCGTCTGCATAGCAGTGGTATGAGAAGCCATGCGAACGGATAATCTGTCCCAAGGAGGTGGTGTAACACGTCAAGAGGTACCGTGAATACACAGGAGAAAAACCTTGGCACTGGGATTGGCCCAGGAACTCCATAGCGCCCCCTTATGTCACTGTGACTTGTGGTTGGCATATAGTTTTAGAAACACACACCAAATTTGGTGGGTGTATGTAACTCCCCAAAACAAACAACTTTTGTATTAACATGCCATTAGCCACGCCCACAGGAAGTGAGGTAATTGAGATTTTGTGCGTTGGACATGATCAATTTTAACGCATACTCCTCCTAGGCGGTTGATCCGATTCATGTCAAAGTTGGTATACATGACGCCGAGCTGTTACTGATTATAAATTGTGAAGCTTTTTTTTGATATGTTGTAATTTGCCGAAATGGCGAAATTATTAATTTTAATACCCTTCCACATTTATTGTTTATGTGTCATAACTTACCATGCATGGCTTGAAATGTTTTATATTTCACAGGTCATTGAAGACCATGTTAATGATAATATTCACATGCCCATAATGCATGTTTGGCATAGCGCCACCAACTGGCAACAGAAAGAATGACAATTACACTGATGTCACATGATCAATTTTAACATACTGCTCCTAGACGGTTTGTCAGATTCATGTGAAATTTGGCAAACATTATGCCAAGATGTCGCTGATATTAAATTGTGAAGGGATTTTTGATATGTTATATATTTGATATGATTTTAATATCTCACCACATAAAGAGGAAATGTGTCATAAATCACAGTGCATTGAATGAATGGTCTGAAACTTCTCAGGTTAATAGATATCATGATTATGATGATATCCAGACACCCAATGGGCCTGCCTGGCATAGCGCCACCACCTGGCCAAGCAGGAAATGTGCCAGATATGGACAATGCCTTAAGTGATTGATCTGAAACTTTATAAAATATTGGATATCATTATTGTGATGATATTCACATGCATAATTCACAGGCCTAGCATAGCGCCACCATCTGGCCAAGCCAGAAATGTGCCAGAAATGCTCTATGCTTTGAATAAATGGTCTGAAACTTCTCAGGTTAATAGATGTTATGATTATGATGATATCCAGACACCCAATGGGCCTGCCTGGCATAGCGCCACCACCTGGTCAAGCAGGAAATGTGCCAGAAATGGACAATGTGATTGATCTGAAAGTTTACACAAAATTTGGATATCATTATTGTGATGATATTCACATGTCTAATTTCCATGTCTAACATAGCGCCACCATCTGGCCAACCAAAAAGTGTATCAGAAATGTTCTTTGCTTAAAATTAATGGTCTGAAATTTCTCAGGTTAATATATATTATGATTATGATGACACCCAATGGGCCTGCCTTGCATTGCGCCCCCACCTGACCAAGCAAGTACATGTGGCAGAAAATAAAATACAAAAACAAATAGCACACGCATCAAATATGTACATTTCACAAATGCACCACGTCGGTGCTTTGTTGGATTCCGACATGTCATGGGTTGCGGACCGCAGGTGCTCGGGCCTGCCATTGCCGCTTGCGGCTATATTTCTAATTGTTTTCCAACAGTGTCTCAGCTTTCCAAAAGAGAGCAGACGTTTGATTATTGTCTAAAGTATGTAGGAGCAATGCCCTCCTAAGTCAAAATGGGGCAAAAGTATAATTTATAATTGCTCAGATCTGCAAAAGAAATGATTTGACACATGGCACTGACAATTCAATAATGGGCCTTTTCCCCACCTCTGAGCATCCACTAACCTGGACCTTTCAGGGGGCTTTCCTCTCAGGGTGAATGAGAGGATGCTTAATTGTTTTTTACCCAACATTTTTGAATACAGATGCAATGATTAATGCATCCACAACCAGGATATAATTATATAATATGACGTGATTTTAAAAGTGACCTATAACAATAGGCTATGCAATACACTTTAATTTGTTTAGTGCTAATAAAATGATTAAGCCTATTTGGAGAGAGAGATGTTTAGAATGTGACAATATGTCAGTCATCGTGTGAACGAAAGTATGACTAGGCATAGGCTACTTGTTCTGAGCAAGTGTTGTCAATGAACAGGCTGTGAAACTGTTGGCTAAGTTACAGACAGTCATGAACAACTGATGCTAATCATCTGGGAAACATTCTCTATAGCAGCAGTCACATTGTCATTGTTTGTGTCAAACAAGTTGTGGATTTGTTGTAACATTAAAAGATGACTTACTCTGTGCTGAAACCATGAACTGATGCTCGAAGCTCCAAGGTGAACGAAACTTGGAAGAAGTAGGTAACAGGTTCACGTTCAACAATTCCAGGATACGCGTTTTTCATTGGTTGTTGCGTTAAATCTTACCCATATACAATACAGTTATTTTCTGATTGGCTATTGTGTAGCACCTCTCGTTATTTTTGATTGGCTGATAAGTGGCAGGCTCAACTCCAGGGGAGTTCCTGCCGGTTCCATAGTGAGAGCGGCGCGGCCAGAGACATTTTAGATAGATAGATAGATAGATAGATACTTTATTGATCCCCAGGGGAAATTCAAGGTCTCAGCAGCATACATACAACACAAACACATTCTTTAACAGCAGAAAGAGTAATTAAAGTATATAATATAATAACACAACTAAGCAATAAGGACAGTAGAAGATAAAGAATATGCTAAATATACTAAAATACAAATTATAATACACTTAATACAATATATAAAAATATAAAAATTACAAAATACAAATTACAAAAATGCAAATTATACTAACTAACACTTAATCTAAATCAATTCTAAAAATAGTATCCACTTAGTGGTGATTAATCAATCAGAGGCGCTTGTAATGACTGAGGCAGGGACTGAGCCTGTGATTCTCTGTGCATAGGAAGGTATGGTAAGGTGCTCTAAGGTGCTCTGTGTGAATGAGTGTCATGGTGGTAGTGCAATGGTGATAGTGCGAATGAGTAAGTGCAACAATGCAGAAATAAAGTAAAGTAAAGTCTATATATCTATGTATTTAACTATTTAAGATAATGTATAAAAGTGTGGCCACAGTTCGGCTGTGGCATGGAGGGGGGTGGCATGCATATGTGCTAATGTGCTAATATAGCACGCAAACAGTGAGGCATAAAGACAGTGGTACAAGTGGCTAGTGGACAGACAGTACCAAACATGAAGGGGGTGAAGAGGCAGACAGACTATGCAGAGAAGTCTATCTCTCCTCTTCCCTTAAGTGAGGCATTGAACAGTTCAATGGCACTGGGGACAAATGACTTTCTCAGTCTGTCAGTTGTGCAAGGCAGTGAGCGAAGTCTCCAGCTGATCAGGCTCTTCTGCTTAACAATAGTGCTGTGGAGTGGGTGACACTCATTGTCCAAGATGTTGATCAGTTTGTTCAGGGTCCTTTTGTCAGATAGTGAAGTGATGCACTCCAGTTCAGCTCCCACTACAGAGCCAGCTTTCCTTACCAGCCTGTCAATTCGCCCCGCATCCTTCTTCCTTGTGCTTCATCCCCAACATACTACTGCATAGAAGAGGACGCTGGCAACAATAGACTGGTAGAACATCCTGAGGAGCTTACTGCACACATTGAAGGACCGCAGCCTCCTCAGGAAGTACAGCCTGCTCTGCCCTTTCTTGTAGAGTGCATCAGTGTTGGCTGACCAGTCCAGTTTATTGTCCAGGTGGATACTTGTAGGTGCTAACCACCTCCACATTGACCCCATCAATGTGGAATGGTAGCAGAGTGGGCTTAGACCTGCGGAAATCCACCACCATCTCCTTGGTCTTTGAAGTGTTAAGTTGAAGATGATTGAGTTTGCACCATTGCACAAAGTCCTCCACCAGGCTCCTGTACTCCTCCTCCTGCTCGTTCCTGATACACCCCACAATTGCAGTATCATCAGAAAACTGTGGCATGACTCGGTGTTGTAGCAGAAGTCAGATGTGTACAGGGTGAACAGGACTGGAGAGAGCACAGTTCCCTGTGGCGCTCCGGTGCTGCAGTTCACAGTGTCAGAGAGACAGTTCTTCAGTCTGACGAACTGTGGTCGCTCGGTCAGGTAATCTGTAATCCAGGTTACCAGGTGAGCGTCCACACCCATCTGCAAGAGCTTGTCTCCCAATCTGAGGGGCTGGATGGTGTTAAAAGCACTTGAGAAATCAAAGAACATTTTGGGCGCTGCCGCAGCATATTAAATATATAAATAGTTTTTCTGCGTGAGAAATACAATGTGTGGCGGGAGAGCGTGACAAAAGACTGAAATGAGTGACTGTCACGCTCAATGCGTGACACTTGAGAGCCCTTCAAACACACACTGAAAATGGTGGCTTATGTGATATGTTTCTATTTCGTATCTTTTTAAATTCATATAGAGGATGAGCATCTGTCAGGAACGCAGACTGATAAGACAGCTTCTTTCTTTCTTATTTTCTTTCTTAACCTTCTTAACTGATATTAACCTGTGTCTTTTACCCCATCTTGTGTTATATTATCTGTGTCTTTTACCCCATCTTGTGTTATATTATCTGTGTCTTTTACCCCATCTTGTGTTATATTATCTGTGTCTTTTACCCCATCTTGTGTCTTTAACCCCATCTTGTGTCTTTTACCCCATCTTGTGTCTTTTACCCCATCTTGTGTCTTTTACCCCATCTTGTGTTATATTATCTGTGTCTTTTACCCCATCTTGTGTCTTTAACCCCATCTTGTGTCTTTTACCCCATCTTGTGTCTTTTACCCCATCTTGTGTCTTTTACCCCATCTTGTGTTATATTATCTGTGTCTTTTACCCCATCTTGTGTCTTTAACCCCATCTTGTGTCTTTTACCCCATCTTGTGTCTTTTACCCCATCTTGTGTTATATTATCTGTGTCTTTTACCCCATCTTGTGTCTTTTACCCCATCTTGTGTCTTTTACCCCATCTTGTGTCTTTAACCCCATCTTGTGTCTTTTACCCCATCTTGTGTCTTTTACCCCATCTTGTGTTATATTACCCCATCTTGTGTTATATTACCCCATCTTGTGTTATATTATCTGTGTCTTTTACCCCATCTTGTGTCTTTTACCCCATCTTGTGTCTTTTACCCCATCTTGTGTCTTTTACCCCATCTTGTGTTATATTACCCCATCTTGTGTCTTTTTATCTTGTTTATATTATCTGTGTCCCCCATCTTGTGTCTTTTTTATTATCTTGTGTCTTTTACCCCATCTTGTGTCTTTTACCCCATCTTGTGTCTTTTACCCCATCTTGTGTCTTTTACCCCATCTTGTGTTATATTACCCCATCTTGTGTCTTTTACCCCATCTTGTGTTATATTATCTGTGTCTTTTACCCCATCTTGTGTCTTTTACCCCATCTTGTGTCTTTAACCCCATCTTGTGTCTTTTACCCCATCTTGTGTCTTTTACCCCATCTTGTGTCTTTTAACCCCATCTTGTGTCTTTTACCCCATCTTGTGTCTTTTACCCCATCTTGTGTTATATTATCTGTGTCTTTTACCCCATCTTGTGTCTTTTACCCCATCTTGTGTCTTTTACCCCATCTTGTGTTATATTATCTGTGTCTTTTACCCCATCTTGTGTCTTTTACCCCATCTTGTGTCTTTTACCCCATCTTGTGTTATATTATCTGTGTCTTTTACCCCATCTTGTGTCTTTTACCCCATCTTGTGTCTTTTACCCCATCTTGTGTTATATTATCTGTGTCTTTTACCCCATCTTGTGTCTTTGTGTATCTTGTGCTATTTATGTACCTGACTGCGAGACAAGTTTCCCTTTGGGACAATAAAGTGAACTGAACTGAGAGTGCACTTAGTTAATGTATATTATTATAGTGGATGGAATCCACTTAGTTAATGTATATTATTATAGTGGATGGAATCCACCATCTTGAAATCTCCTGGCTTCTTCTTCTTCTTCTTCTTCTTCTTATTATTATTATAACCTTTTCTTTTTACCTTTTCAAGAATTAATGCGACTCTGACCGCTTAACGTACAGACTTGTTGAAATAACCGTTGTGAAGGTCTGGAGTGGGGCAAGAGTTATTTTTTCAGATTTTTAAAAAAGTTTATACTTTTTGAGAAATAGGGGATTAAAAATGTTAAAAAGCTCATTTTCCCCCCTTAGACTTCAAAGGCTGTGATGTCATAATGGCCTAAAGCCAGCTGCACTCGTTAAGCTCCCAGAGTAGTTCCCGGGCTAATTAGAACACTGGCACAGGTGTCACCTGTGAAATCAACTGTCTCAGCTTCTAATGCATACAATCTGGTGCTCCCTAAAACTACACATCCTGTTTAAGTGTTTCCCGTGTGTCAAAATAAAAGTCACAGCCATATCTCATGCTTTGCGCATTATATCTCCAGAACGGTTTGACGCATGTGCTTCAAATTTGGCAAGTGTTTGTATGGACTCAAGAAGAATGCCTTACATGCCTGAATTTTGGTATGAGTATTTGTATGGATTCAAAGATGAAGTGAATTGATGTTGGAGGTCAAAGGTCAAATGTCAAGGTGAAAAACACCTTGAGTGTTATATCTCAAGAACGCCTTTGACGACAAGGTCTTTTGGTAGTGCAGGGTTTGTATGAACTCAAAGATTAAGTGATTTAATGTTTTTTTTCCAGGAATTTCCCCACCAACTTTAGCAGCTTTCCATCCACTATTGCAACTCCTCTGGCACTTTAGCAGCGTTCCATCCACTATTGCAACTCCTCTGGCACTTTAGCAGCTTCCATCCACTATTGCAACTCCTCTGGCACTTTAGCAGCTTTCCATCCACTATTGCAACTCTCTGGCACTTTAGCTCCATCCACTATTGCAACTCCTCTGGCACTTTAGCAGCTTTCCATCCACTATTGCAACTCCTCTGGCACTTTAGCAGCGTTCCATCCACTATTGTAATTCATCTGGCACTTTAGCAGCTTCCCATCCACTATTGTAATTCCTCTGGCATTACATTCTAGTTTTACTAGTAATTACTAGTAGCTAAACATATTTAGTAATTTGAATGCTTCATATTGATTTTTAAACTACACTTAGGCATATCTTTAATGTGGTGTTTTGGTCTAATTGAGTGCACATTGGTGATGTGTAGGTTGAGTGAATTGAGTGCCTGTCACTTTAAAAATACGTGAGAGTAATTAGCCTTCAGCCTGACGGGTTTTGGCTAGTGAATAAAAGTTGCGCATAGAGCGTAAGGATAGGTGGATGCAATTCATTATGTCTTATATGTCATTAGATAAAATAAATGCTCAAAAAACTAACAAGTCGAAGACAATCTTTCTGGGATCAAGTGTTTTGCAATGTTCACTAATGATTTTAGTGAGCATTACTGGCAGACGTGACCTGAGCTAGCAGGATAGTTACCAAGGAGCTCTTTCCAGATGTAAAAGTTTGCCATGGTTGCGTAGCCTATTTGCGTAAGTTCAAAGTGGTTCTCTCTCTCTCTCTCTGTGCGTGTGTGTCTGTGTCTGCATGAGGCTATGTTCAATTCAACTCGGTAGTTGATTCGTCCGGTCAATAGCACCGCATTCACGCCACTTCATGATTAGATTAACGTCATCAGACAAGTGTATGCGGGAATTTCTCGCATTATGGTGGCTAAAGTTGAGGGACTTGAACGAATTATGCGCAATACCCGCAATGAAATTTAGACCCTGGTAAGCACCGATTTACAAGCTATTGACTTTGACCTCCTGTGAAATCCCTGTGTAAATCTTATGTGTGCGTACACAAGAACAACAAATGATTCAACCTGTGAAATCCCTGTGTAAATCTTATGTGTGCGTACACAAGAACAACAAATGACTCAACCTGCTGAATGCGGAGTGCATCAGTTGTGAGTAACTGTGGTCATTGTGTAACTACGGGTGCTCTCGGTTGCCGTGCGTTACCTCAGTGCTCCGTCTCCATCGGCCGTGGGCGCGGTGATGTGGCTGGCGTCGCCGGAGAGGCCGTATCCCAGCACCTCGGCGTAGATGCGCGCTCCCCGGGCCACGGCCCTCTCGTGCTCCTCCAGCACCATGACGGCGGCGCCCTCGCCCATCACAAAGCCCTCGCGCTCCGGATGGAAGGGCCGCGATGCCAGCCGCGGGGTCTCGTTCCAGCTGGTACTGAGGGCACGTGCCCGGGCGAACCCAGCCAGCGCCAGTGGCCCCACACACGCCTCCGCTCCCCCGGCGACCATCGCCGTGGCGTCTCCGTGGGCGATAAAGCGCGAGGCGTCGCCGATGGCGTGTGCACCGGTCGTGCAGGCAGTGGACACGGCGTGGTTGGGTCCCCTCAGCTTGTGCTTGATGCTGATGTGCCCGGCGGCCATGTTGACCAGGATGCGCGGCACGAAGAAGGGACTGACCCTGTTGTAGCCGCGCGACTGGAAGGTGGCGGCGGTGCGCGCAATCTCCTCCAGAGACACCATACCCATCCCCACGGCAACCCCCGTACTCAGCTGCTCCTCGAGGCTGATGGGATACCACCCACAATCCTCCAGGGCCAGCTGCGCCGCTGCGATGGCCATGACCGTCGCCGGGGACATGCTGTTGATGTCGCTGCGGCTGGCGTAGCGCTCCTCCTGAAACGCCCCCTCGCCATCTCCTCTTGGCACACGGGCAGCCACTCTGCAGGGCACCGTCTTGTACTCCTCTGCATCTAGGGCGATGATGCCACTCTCGCCACTTATCAGGCGCTGCCAGGGCAGAGCGGTGCCCATGCCCAGGGGAGAGACCAGACCAATGCCAGTGATGACCACCCTCCTGTGTGGCCGCATGCGGCCGGGAGACCCGTAGTGTCTGAGGCCTGCGCTTGCTCTCCAGCTGCACCTGGTGACCAAGGGCAGCCTGCCATGCAGAGGTTTCAGCAGAACCTTCTGCCAACACCTGACAGACATCTTCTAACTTCGTCTCTGTTTGGATCACTTCACATTCATAGTTGATCACCTACAGACACACAGTTGTTAGATTTTAGTGGTTTTCTGTATGTATTCTTTTGGTTATTTGTTTAATACAGAAACTGCGGGGACAGGACATTTATTGTAGAAGACAGAATGTTGTCACCTTACAATAGCAAATGGTGTACCTAACTAATTGTTCCCCAACAAGAGACATCTTAATTGAATAAGGCCATGTCACTACCCGTTTCCCCCCCTCCAATTTGACCCCAGACGTGAATGTATATTCTGGTATTATAATTAGCCAGGAGTTTCCTAGTTCTTTGCTTCAGTTCATTACCTAGGCTTCACTTTGCAACACTGTGCTGTGCTGTGCGTACAATAGAGCTACCAGAACTCTGTTGTTACATCCAGAATAAAGAACTATTCTTCCGCAAGCCAGCCTCAAGTTTTTACCTGCTCTTAACTACACTGGAATCTACTTGGTCAACGGTGTCTCTATTTGGAATTAAGGAGACAATTTTAATAGCATTCTTCACAGTTGAAATGTGACGTGCAGGCAGGATAGATAACAGGTGCGATAATTCAAAATCCCCATGTTATTTTCCCATAGGAAAAATCACAAGATATCGGATCTCAAAGATAGCAGCTTTTTTGTAGGCGAACTTCAGAGGTCTAAGGCAGCAGTAGGGGTTAGATCTTTCAGAGACCAACAGACGAGTCCAGGAAGTGATGTCAAGAGTAGAGATGTGCCGTGTAGAGAATAACTTCTAAAGTTAGTTAAGAGCCCTGAGACGGCTAGTTAAAGCTGCAGTTGGCAAGATTTTTTTGATCATATTCACTGAAACCGACACTATGCTCCGACATAAATCAGCCGGTTTTAGAAAAAAACCCACACTTCCTATACCTAGAGCCTGTTATTTGTTTTGCAAAAATCCAAAAATGGGGGAGGGGCATGAGAGTTTTAAACATTCAACATTTTGGCTAAGTCCCCTCCAACCGCTTTAAGTTGATAATGTTTCCATGTAGGCTATCATTGTTATTGTGGGTTAGTCTTATTGGCTAAGCCTACACAGTACTGTATGTTCTGTTGACTGACATGTGACAGGTGATGCTCCATCCCATTGTCTTGTAGATGTAACCTGCGTTGTGTTGAACCTGCGCGATTCAGCCCTGCACACGCCCGGACTCAAACCCGCGAACAGCAGCACCTCGGATCGGGAGGCGAGCGCGCTAACAATTGAGCCAATTAAATAGCCCAGGTTACTGGCTCGCATGACAGCAGCACTCTTGAGGCGTCGGGGAATGAGGTTTACCAACGTTCCACAAGCACAGCTAAGCTAGCTGACATCCGTTACATAGACACGGGGTAGTGTATTTGTAAAAACAATGAATTATATCAAAATCATTTCTTTGTCACTGCATATGAATTATTGCTTAGACATGCATATAAGTATAGTAAGTATAAGTATATATACTTTTTTGATCCCGTGAGGGGAAATTTGGTCTCTGCATTTATCCCAATCCGTGAATTAGTGAAACACACTAAGCACACAGTGAGGTGAAGCACACACTAATCCCGGCGCAGTGAGCTGCCTGCAACAACAGCGGCGCTCGGGGAGCAGTGAGGGGTTAGGTGCCTTGCTCAAGGGCACTTAAGCCATGCCTACTGGTCGGAGTTCGAACCGGTGTTGCACCAAATCCTGTGACCTGTCGAAATTTGTGACTCTAGAGGGCGCTCTATGAATTTAATGAGTTGGACTGACACATTGACAAAGCACTTACGCAAATAACGTAAGATCATGGTCCAAACATGAACGGTCTATTAAAGAAACGAACTAGGCTACTTTACTGACATTCAAACGCACAGTAGGTATAAACGTAAGGCTAGTCTAATAGTTCATCAACAAACAACCTACCGGTTAAAACGGAAGGTCACAATTTTCCAAAAGTAGTCTACAGTAGCCCATAGGCTAAATGATTCGCAGAAAATCACTCCAAATATCTCTCACCACCCCAGTAAACAGACGGACTCACTCAACATGCAGTAGGCTATGCTACTTCATTTAGATGGGTCACATAGCCTATTTAAATGGTTAAGACAGTGCTCCACCTTGTCACACCTCGTTGTAAAAGTCATTGGGATGGCATCTTTCATTTCACTGGGGTTTGGTATTACAATGCATATGTAGCCTAGTAAATAACAAAAACAAACACAATTTGTTGACATGTGTGGTTGGAGCTTGAAACTGTCATTTATTTTATGAATGTATTTCAAGGTTGTTTTGTGGGTAGAACTACAACATATGCTGTGTGGTCGCGCAATGTCATTCTTCCAAAAATAATGTTTTGGTTGTTTTGAATGAAAATGCATAGGCCTACTTCCATAGAAATGGTATGTTTACGATAAATATTCTGTTGTTATTGTGAAAATTGCAGCTATTCATTAACCTTATTTTAGCCAACAGCTTTCAGATATCAAGTTTGTTGTCATCTGTATTGTGATTTTTGTATGTAATAATAAAGTAATAAAACAAAACATCGGTCACTATTTTTTATAGACTGTCAAATTATGTTTCCCCACTGGAACTCTGCAGAAATAGGCTCATATACACACAAAACCATCTCAGGTGACTTCTCTGAATGTCCCATGTTTAGCAGCTTCCATCACTCCTGTGAACAGGTGGCCTATTGCATGGCGTGCATGACAAAAATATGACAGTAGGCAATAAGCCTATCAAAATATGTGACCTGTCCTGCTGAAGTTCACTGGAGTGATGGAAGCTGTTTTGTTAAACATGGGACATTCAGAGAATTCACCTGAGATGGTTTTGTGTGTTGCTGATGAGTCCATTTCTGCAGAAGTTCCAGTGGGGAAACATAATTTGACAGTATGCTATCAAAATAGTGGCATAGAAATTCTTAGGCTAGCCTACATAAAAAAATCACCACACAGATGATAACAAACTTTGCTGCAAAACAAGGCCCTCCCCGATTTATGTTTTATAAGTAGCCTATGACATTTTCCCCAATAACAACAGCAGATTTATCTTAAACACAATTTATATTATTTTTATTACAACAAAAAAAATGACATTGCACGAGCACACAGGACTCCATATTTTGTAGTTGTACCCAGAAACACCTTGAGTTGACACATTATGAAAATAAATGACCGTTTCAAGCGCTTAACCACAAAAGCACTTATGTGTCTTCACCATTTATAAAATAGGCTGACCGATCTTGCTGACGTAGCCTAGCCTACTGCGTGTTGAGTGAGTCTATCTGTTTAGGCTATGCGAGCTACTTTCTCGCTATCATTTTCCGTTTTAACCGGTAGGTTGTTTGTTGATGAACTACAGACTATATAGCGTTTACTGTGCGTTTGCATTTCAGTAGATGCATCTGCATTGAAGTTTCAGTATAGTAGAGGATTTATTTGCCCGGTCCATATTTTACACCTCTATGATCTTACGTTATTTGCGTAAGTGCTTTGTCAATGTGTCAGTCCAACTCATTAAATTCATAGAGCGCCCTCTAGAGTCACAAATTTCGACAGGTCACAGGATTTGGTGCAACACCGGCAACCCTCCGGTTATGTCCGAAGCGCTAACCAGTAGGCCAAGGCTGCCCCCAAAATATACTACATGCATTTGGAAATAATTACTGAAAGCCTGAAGCTGAACTTGAAGCAGATGCGAAAGCACTGTGAGAATCACTATTTTATGCTACCCTTTACCCTGGATCTCGCCAAGGCAAATTAACTTGCTCTACAGTCCATTTAGCCAAAGCGATGGCATTTCATATAACACATTTTGTCACCAAACACACAGAATCAGTTAACGAAAAAAACTGTCTAACTGTCTGAAAAACATACCTGAGGATATAAATAGCAGCATCTACACTTCAAAATACGTGTAGTTGGTAGTTCAACAGATTATTTGACAACATGAAACACTTTGCAAGGACCATGTGACACAGCACGACCGCTTAGAAACCCATAAATCTGCCACCTGTAAAATACTATTAATTTTCATTAAATAATTATAATTCTTTAAAAATATATATTAAGATATTTATTGTTAAGTGTTTTAACTCATTTTAATTAAAGTCTATAGATTATAAAGTTACGGTACTTCAAAATATATGATGCAGCCTGTTTCAGGCACGACACGGACAACTACTAAGTTCAATGTACAAACGGCAGTCAGGCAGTCTAGCCGGAGCGCTTCTTGTGGCGACGACCGAGGATTATGGCAGGGGCAGGAGTTAGTGCACTCTGCGAAAACCCCAACGAAGTCTTTCTAGATGTTTCGAAGATATTGCTTACGTACGCAGACAACATCCTTAGGTAACTTAGATTGTGCCACATACATTTCTGCTACACGGTGGATCGCTGAGTAGAGGGCGGTTAGCTAGCATGCAAACCATCCAGCTAGCTGACATTAGTTACCTCTGGTGTACTAGCAATTTAATGCAGTGTCATCTTTCTACGAATTCAGCAGACTTCACCAGCTGTTTTGCAAAGGATATTAACTGATTTGTAGAGACGTCGGAAATGTTGCTTCAAAATCTTAAATGTCTCTGATGGTGTTTGGTGATGTTAATGCACATTTGACTGTTTTGAAAGATTAGGCTACATACTATTGAAAACTCTTTTGTAGGAACCCAGATGAAGATAAATACAAATCAATCCGAATCGGCAATCCAACATTCTCCACCAGACTTCTTCCTGTTCGTGGAGCCGTGGAATGTCTCTTTGAGATGGGTTTCGAAGAGGTAGGCAGTGGCGAGTTGCATGTCCTCATTCTCAACCATGTCCTTAGCAGAGTCCGCTCTCTGTGAAATGTTTGCTCAAGTAATGTTGACACATGTGTAAAACACGTGTAGTAGCTTGGTGGGTGTACCACCTGGTGTTATGGTGGGTGTAACACCTGGTGTTATGGACATACGTATCAGGAGGCTAACTGTTCCAAATGTAAAATGACTGTGTAATTAAAGACGGTTTGAGTCCTCATTTAAGCATAAACTCAATACTGTTTGGTGCTTTTAAAGAGGGTTTGAGTCCTCTTTAAGCATGTAATTTATTAACTCAAGACTGTTTGGTCATTTGTTTTGTTCACACAAAAGCTGGGAGCACAGCTACCTCTTGTTTTCTGCCATTTCTCTGTCTCTTGGTATGTGTCTGGATGAAGCATCGACCACTAGCTCAGACCACTAGCTCATTCCTTGCATGTCCATCTCTCTCTCTCTCTCTCTCTCTCTCTCTCTCTCCTTCTCTCTAGGCGGAGACCCACCTGATCTTCCCTGAGACCGCGTCTGTCCAGCAGTTACGGAGTGTGAGGGAGATCATCGCCGCTGAGCGGAGCCAGAGGATGGGGGCAGTAGTGGCACCAGCAGGAAGAGCCGCAGGGCAGATGGGGGCAGTAGTTGCACCAGCAGGAAGAGCCGCAGGGCAGATGTCCGTCAGGGCTCCCGCCGCCCCTGCTGCCCCTGCCTTGTCCCAGCCTCCACCTCCCGTAGCTGCCGCCTCCTCGGTGCAGAGCTCCTCCCAGCAGCCTCCCGCTGTGAGTGTGTGTGTGTGTGTGTGTGTGTATGTGTGAGAGAGAGAGATTAACTCTCTCTGTTGTGACTCAGCAGGGCAGACTTCAATAGTTTGTTTTGAGTTGGAAGTGATTCACTTCCTGTTCAGAAAGGTGTGATTCAGTGGCGTTGGTTATAACCAGTCTCTTTCTAGCATCAGTGGTGTTGGTAATAACCAGTCTCTTTCTAGATTCTTGATGTCTGAGCATATTTATTTTGGCAAGTGGCCAAAATACCCCTTCTATCATTCTGTCATTTTAGTTTTTCCTTCAACCAAAAACAGAGTGTGTTTGTGTGTGTGTGTGTGTGTGTGAATCAGAGTAAGAGAGAAACTGGTTCTTCCTCATATCTAATCTATGTTTGTCTCTGAACGGCATGTCTGAATGTTTGTCCTCCATGTTTTTCTCCGTCAGGCAAGCAGTATGGCGTTTTTCCGGACGCTGCAGTCCAACTTCCAGCATGTGCTGGTGTACGAGAACGCGGCGCTGCAGCAGAAGGCCCTCCGCTGCATCCCGCACACTCAGCTCCGCTCCAGAGCCCAGCACCGCCTGCAGCAGGCGCAGCTAGCAGACACAGGTTAGTGGGGGCTGTCTTGTGGTCAGTGGGGGCTGTCATTTGGTCAGTGGGGGCTGTCATGTGATGTCATAGCCAGCAGCCAGACCAATGAATACCTTGTCTTAGCTGAATTACTGAAGCTAAGCAGGTGTGGGCCTGGTTAGTACATGGATGGGAGACCTCCTTGGAAAACTAGGTTGCTGCTGGAAGTGGTGTTGGTGGGTGGCCAGTAGGTGGCACTCTTCCCTCTGGCCAAAAAAGATCGATCCCAATGCCCCAGTGCTGTGACGGGGGCACTGCACTGTAGGAGATGCCGTCCTTCGGATGAGACGTTAAACCGAGGTCCTGACTCACTGTGGTCATTAAAGATTCCATGGCACTTATCGTAAAGAGTAGGGGGTTCCCCGGTGTCCTGGCTAAATTCCCAACCTGGCTCATTCAATCTGGCCCCCTAATCATCCCCCACTGTAATTGGCTCATTCACTCCCTCACTCTCCACCTTAAGCTAGTGTGTGGTGAGCGTTCTGGTGCATAATGGCTGCCGTGCATCACCCAGGTGGGTGCTACACATTGGTGGTGGTTACTAGTGAGGTCCCCCCATCCATGTGTTGTAAAGCGACCTTGGGTACCATGACAACGCTATATAAGTCCAAGGTGTTATTATTATTATTATTATTATTATTATTATTATTATGTGGTCAGTGGGGCTGTCATGTGGTCAGTGGGGCTGTCGTGTGGTCAGTGGGGCTGTCATGTGGTCAGTGGGGCTGTCGTGTGGTCAGTGGGGCTGTCGTGTGGTCAGTGGGGCTGTCATGTGGTCAGTGGGGCTGTCATGTGGTCAGTGGGGCTGTCGTGTGGTCAGTGGGGCTGTCATGTGGTCAGTGGGGCTGTCGTGTGGTCAGTGAAAAGTTGTTGAGCGGTCATTGAGGCTTGACTCAAGGCTGGTGCTCTTGGTGGGCAGGGTGGGTAGACTCAGAGTATGCATCTGTGAGTAGACAGAGATAAAGAGAGTGTGTGTGTGTGTGTGTGCAGACATAGTAGCATAGTTGATATACATTGATTTTCTTGCAGTTCTGCTGCACATGCCTTGCAGTGTTTGTGTTTCAAAATATAAAAATATAAAATATAGTCATACACTTCGTGGAAATGGAATTCCTTACCATTGAACATATAAACATAGCCTGTTCCATTTGAACATATAAACATAGCCTGTTCCATTTTATAAACATGGCCTGTTCCAGCCTGTTCCATTGAACATATAAACATAGCCTGTTCCATTTTATAAACATGGCCTGTTCCAGCCTGTTCCATTGAACATATAAACATAGCCTGTTCCATTTTATAAACATGGCCTGTTCCAGCCTGTTCCATTGAACATATAAACATAGCCTGTTCCATTTTATAAACATGGCCTGTTCCAGCCTGTTCCATTGAACATATAAACATAGCCTGTTCCATTTTATTAACATGGCCTGTTCCAGCCTGTTCCATTGAACATATAAACATAGCCTGTTCCATTTTATAAATATAGCCTGTTCCATTTGGACATGTAAACATAGCCTGTTCCATTTTCTGACTTGTTAAAGGCATCCTATACAAGTTTGTTTTACGTTCATATAACAGGCATCCTGTACAAGTTTGTTTTACGTTCATATAACAGGCATCCTGTACAAGTTTGTTTTACGCTCATATAACAGGCATCCTGTACAAGTCTGTTTTACCGTAATGTAACAGCTTCAAAGTCATTCTGATGATGAGCTAGGAGGGAGAATTGTGCACCTAGTATAGCTGGTAGCACCCTGCAGGCCAGGAACCAGCTTTGCAATTTGGCTGGCAGCTCCCTGGTGAAATCGCAAAAACTGTGAAATATTACCTGGTCAGTAGATATGGAAGAGCTCAGAACACTACCCGGTGGTCAGTAGATATGGAACAGCTGTTGGAACAAAATGTAAAGCCATCAGGGCAACGTTTACAGAGACAGATCTGTAGAAATGCTGCTGTGATGTACAGATCTGTAGAAATGCTGCTCTCTGAACAGATCTGTAGAAATTAGGGCTGTCAATCTTCATCCATAACCCAATTTGAATTTCATTCATTATTATTTTTTAATAATCAAATTATATTAAAATATTTAATGCTCAAATTTTTGCCTATTATTAATATTTACGATGCATCTCTATCCACTGTATAAACGGGCTTATGCATTGCCAATTCCACTATAAACGCGTGGTTGACTTGTTATATTGAACAAAACTCAGTCTACCAACGATATCTGTGGAACTTGAGTGGTTTCAATTTCTTTTCACTGCCAGGCCAGCCTTTTACACACACTGAATGAGCAGCCCATACCACTAGCATTTTATTGAGGGGCAGCACACACACTGAATGAGCATGCATACCACTAGCACTTTGTTGAGATCGAATGCCCATACCACACACTGAATGAACGCCCATACCACTAGCACTTTATTGAGACGCGCGCACACACACTGAATGAACGACCATACCACTAGCACTTTATTAATTGCCTCTATGTTTGATGACGCCAAATTAGCATGGACCATTATGCCTATCAGAGAAGTGACAAAAGCACTGGATATAGCCTAGAGGAGGGAGGTAAAAACCTAACTCTTGCCTGCTTTTAGCTGCGTGGTTCCTCGTCCTCGGACTGTTTACCTACCCAGCTTGTCAGGGTGTAGCGTTATCAGATGGCTGATGTTAACTCAGGCTGCTCGCTGCTACATATTCTGCGGATTACGACATTGTTAGGCTAATTGCTATTCCCCCCCCCCAAAACACCACATTCGAATAGAAATTTCCAAATCCCCAGTAGAAATGCTTCTGTGGTGTGCGGACTGCTCTCTGGCGATTCCCTTCCATCCAGACATTAATGTGTGTGTAGACTGCTCTCTGTGCGATATTAAGGTGTGTGTAGACTGCTCTCTGTGCGATATTAAGGTGTGTGTAGACTGCTCTCTGTGCGATATTAAGGTGTGTGTAGACTGCTCTCTGTGTAGAGCAGCAAAATTTTTGCCAAATTGTATTAATGTGTGTGTTCCCCTGTGCGATATTAATGTGTGTGTTCCCCTGTGCGATATTAATGTGTGTGTTCCCCTGTGGTGTGCAGATTGCTCCCTGCGTGAAGAGGACCTGCTGGTGATGGAGCTGCTGCAGTGGTTTAAGGGCGAGTTCTTCTCCTGGGTGGACAGCCTGGCCTGCTCGCGGTGCGGGGGCAAGACCCAGTCGGCTGGCTCACTCCCGCCCTCCGACGACGACCTCCGCTGGGATGCCAGTCGCGTGGAGAATCACTTCTGCAAAGCCTGCCAATTCTCCACCAGATTCCCCAGGTACTGCCAATTCTCCACCAGATTCCCCAGGTATGGGGTGTGTTTTAATGCAACTGCTGACTGGGGTATGGTTCAAATTCTTGATTTACGTAGCAAGTGTTCACTTTTCTTCATTGTTTTTAAGTTGGGTATGCAGATAATATAATGTAAAATCACATTACAAACTAACCTAATACATTTCTATGGGAGATTCTTTGAGTGCTGTGTCTCTGGTTTTGATGTGGAATCCTCCCCATGTGCCTGCAGGTACAACAACCCTGAGAAGCTGCTGGAGACCAGGAGGGGGCGCTGTGGAGAGTGGGCCAACTGCTTCACACTCTGCTGCAGGGCCCTGGGACTGGAGGCACGCTACGTCTGGGACAGCACAGGTCAGTCTGGGTCAGCATGGGTCAGCACAGGTCAGTCTGGGACAGCATGGGTCAGCACAGGTCAGCACAGGTCAGTCTGCCCCAGCTGTCATAGCTGTGTATGGACCTTTTGGAGGGTTCGCTTCAGCTAGTTAGTTACCAGCTAGTTAGTTACCACCATTTTAAAAAATGTGCTCACTTCTGACCCCATGTTCACAAACACGTGCCACATTTCCGATTGCCAGGAATTACGTCATCCGTGTGGATTGGTTGATTCTCCCAGCAGGAAATTGCGCTACGATAACATCAACAACATATCATAGTACTCTACGATAACATACCGTAGTACTCTGTCAAAATCGACAACATACCGTAGTACTCTACGTCAACATCAACAACACATTCTAGTACTCTATGACCACATCGACAACACATTGTAGTACTCTATGACCACATCGATAACATACCGTACTACTCTACGACAACATACCGTAGTACTCTACGTCAACATCGACAACATACCGTAGTACTCAACGATAACATCGACAACGTACCATAGTATTCTACGACAACATACCGTAGTACTCAACGACAACATACCGTAGTACTCTACGTCAACATCGACAACATACCGTAGTACTCTACGACAACATACCGTAATAGTCTACGACAACTAGGGCTGGGACAACGCTAAAGCGTGTCGATGGCGTTGGCGCAAAATATCTTACGATTAAGTCAAGCATAATGCGTGCCGCCAAATATTTTAATTTTACACCTTCAGTGTTTCTCATACGTTGACTAATCTGTGGTGGGGCGCCACGAAATCAAAACCGGCCTATTTAAATTAAAGATAAGATGAAATCCTTTCATTGAGCTGTGCTTTTTACGCACACAGCCATTCCTTGCCCTGCCTGCTCTCTCTCGTAACGAGCCCGCTGCCCCTCCTCTGCATGTACATTTAACAAAATTGTTGAAGGATTGTTGTTGCCATTCAGCATTGCATAGAACACGGCGGGCTAAATTACTATTAAATCCGCTTAGCATCGTGACCATTTGTTCAAAACTGCTGCATTAACGTTAACTCTGCTAAGGTCTTATCACAACATAGTACATTGAGGAGACTAAACTAAGTTAAGTTATGCAATCAAGCAGTATCTCGAAGCTAACGTTAGCAGACTGTTTGGATGTAAAGTTTAGCATGCTTACTTACAGCTGCTTGTCAATTTTGTTACTCATACAGGGCTCATTTTATTGACTCTGAATGTTTGCAAAATCCCGATATAAATGGAAAAGTGTTTTCCAAGACTCAAAAGTGCTTGTCCCAAGGAGAAGTAGGCTACGAACCATTATTTGAACTAACTACGTTATGAATTGCATCCACACATCAGCAGCCTTTTAACTGTGTTTTAGTGCAAGGGTTCCCTGACGAACGTCTTAGTGACAGGCACTCAATTAGACCTATACGACGGAATGCTGGCAGGGTTCACGTAAACATCCCGGAGGAGCTGTGGTGCTTTCGGGGTGCAGAGCGGGAGTTAAAGTGAGGACTAGACGTCGGGAGAAGAAGTGGAGACACAAGCCCTCAGTTCCTTCGATGGTTATGGGAAACGTGAACTCACTGGCCAACAAGACTGACGAACTGGCTGGTAAGAAATCAGAAACTGTATAGGGATTGTAGTTTGCTATGCTTTACGGAGACGTGGCGAACAAGCCATATCCCCCCAGCTAACGTTGAGCTGCCCGGCTTCAGTGTAGCTCGTTTGGACAGAGACAATAAACTTTCTGGCAAAAAGAAGGGAGGCGGACTGGTGCTATACATAAACAATAGATGGTAAATCGGACATGTTACAGTGAAGGAGACTGTATGCTGTAAGGATGTGGAGTTACTAGCCCGGTCAGTCTACGACCATACTACATGCGAGGGAGTTCTCGCCCGCCATTGTTGTTTGTGTCTACGTGCCGCCTCAAGCCCTCCCGGACAGCGTGTGACGTCATTCACTCTACAGTCGCTAGGCTCCAAACTCAGCACAGTGATGCCTTCTTTGCGATCTCTGGTGACTTTAACCACATTACACTGGATTCCACCCTCACAAACTTTTACCAGTTTGTTGACTGCCCAACTAGGAAAAACAGGACAGTAGATCTCATGTATGCAAACGTGAGGGATGCTTACAGTGCCACCCCCCTTCCCCCACTGGGGAAGTCGGACCATAACCTCATTCATTTGCAGCCAATGTACAAGCCAAAAGTTCAGAGGCTACCAGTTGCCACGTGCACCTTCAGGAAGTGGACACCGGAAGCGGATGAGGCTTTGAGAGACTGCTTTGAGTCCACTGACTGGAGTGTGCTACTGAATGGAGAGGACTTAAACGTTCCACATACTCGACGCACCCGACCGGTAGCGCGACAATGTGATGTCACAGAAGCGTCGTAACCATTTATACTCGCGCGTCGTGGTCACGACACTAGTTGCAATATTCTCCTGAACAGAGGTGTCACTGTTGTGAAAAGATTAACGCTAACTACGTTACACAGCAGAAGAAGCTGCATTAAGAAACACTAGTAGCAGAGAATGTAAACGGGCTCTGCTATTAGCTAGCCTCTGTGATGGTACTTCAGACTTTGGTTGCTACTACTCACAACTACCACCATCATTATCATCTACTTTCCAAGGTGTGCGCACAGGTAGATAGATAGATGGATATATAGATAGATACTTTAGTCATCCCGAGGGAAATTTTAATAATTTAAACTGTTTAGTTAGCTGGCTAGCTAGCTAGCAGCTGGCTGAGTTTGTGTAATTTCCTGAAGTGGAAAGAGATTTTGTTCAGGCCTTAATAGATATCCTTTGTTTGAAAATAAATCGTTTCTATTCTTTCCTCTTAATTCCATGTGTTGCAACTCTAAACTGGTAACTTTGTTAACTTATCCAGCAAACTATTAAAATTCCGACTGTATCAAAACCTGCAACTCTCGGCTTGCCCTCGAACTAGTCCATCTTCCTGTTTCCGCCTTGTCGGCTTTCGTCTGAAAAAAAAATGAGTGGTGCGGCTACCTCGCCTGGCTACCTGGCTAAAATCCTGGCGCCAGAGATCTACGCCATTTTGGCGTCCACGGTGTCAGCTACCCGGTCGGGTGCGTCGAGTATGTAGAAGCCCTTAGAGGAGGTCACACATTGCACTGCTGACTATCTGAATTCTGTATGGACATTGTTGTTCCCACAAGGACTGTACGCTGCTATCCAAATAACAAGCCTTGGATAACCAGTAATGTCAAGACCCTTCTCAATAGGAAAAAGATGGCGTTTAAGGAGGGGGACATGGCAGAGCTGAGGCGAGTACAGGGGGAACTCAAGATTAAGCTGAAAGAGGCAAAGGAGGACTACAGAAGGAAGATGGAACAGAAGCTGCAAGATAACAACATGAAGGAGGTGTGGGACTGTATGAAATCTATCACTGGCCTTAAGAAGAGCAGCAGCACTGTGGAGGGAGACTTGGACAGGGCGAACCAGCTGAACCACTTTTATTACAGGTTCGATTGCCCATCCCCCAGCCCCCACCCCACCTCATTACCATTACCAACATTCACCCCCACCATCACTGGATATTGCACCCCTTCCCCACATGGCTACCACAAACAAAGAGGTGACAACGACCTCAGTCAACAGCCATCAGACACTCAGACCCCAGATGCTGCCCCCCTCCCTCCCCTCCCCCCTCCATCATCACTGCTGATCAGGCTATCGCACCTCTCCCCCACATGGTGACCACGAGCAGGGTGGCAACAATGGCTTCAGCCAATGGCCATCAGTCTCTAGCCACACGACAACCCTCACAGAAGCACCCCTCCTCCTCCTCACCCTCCACTCCCCTCATCCCCCCCATCATTTCAGCGGACCAAGTAAATTATCTTTTAAAAAAACTCCATCCTCGTAAGGCAGCCAGGCCTGACAGACTGTGTCCAAGGCTACTCAAGGCCTGTGCTGCTGAACTGGGGGAGCCACTGAAGCACATCTTCAACTGGAGTCTACGTCTCGGACAAGTTCCAACACTGTGGAAGACATCATGTCTCACCCCAGTTCCCAAGAAACCACACCCCAGCGAGCTTAATGACTTCAGGCCTGTCGCTCTAACATCACATGTGATGAAAACAATGGAGCCGCTGGTCTTAGGTATGCTCAGACCCCAGGCACATACATGCACTAGACCCGCTACAGTTTGCATACCAGGAGAAAGTGGGCGGGCGATGCCATCACTTATCTTCTACACAGGACACATTCTTACCTAGACAAGGGGAAAAGTGCTGTGAGAATCATGTTCTTTGATTTCTCAAGTGCTTTTAACACCATCCAACCCCTCAGACTGGGAGACAAGCTCTTGCAGATGGGTGACCGAGCGACCACAGTTTGTCAGACTGAAGAACTGCCTCTCTGACACTGTGATCAGCAGCACCGGAGCGCCACAGGAAACTGTGCTCTCTCCAGTCCTGTTCACCCTGTACACATCTGACTTCTGCTACAACACCGAGTCATGCCACATGCAGAAGTTTTCTGATGATACTGCAATTGTGGGGTGTATCAGGGACGAGCAAGAGGAGGAGTACAGGAGCCTGGTGGAGGACTTTTAGCAGTGGTGCAAACTCAGTCACCTTCAACTAAACACTTGAAAGACCAAGGAGATGGTGGTGGATTTCCGAAGGTCTAAGCCCGCTCTGCTACCAGTCTCAATTGATGGGGTCAATGTGGAGGTGGTAAGCACCTACAAGTATCTGGGTCTCCACCTGGACAATAAACTGGACTGGTCAGCCAACACTGATGCACTCTACAAGAAAGGACAGAGCAGGCTGTACTTCCTGAAGAGGCTGCGGTCCTTCAATGTCTGCAGCAAGCTCCTCAGGATGTTCTATCAGTCTGTTGTGGCTAGCGCCCTCTTCTGTGCAGTGGTATGCTAGGGAGGAAGCACAAAGAAGAAGGATGCTGGGCGACTTGACAGGCTGGTAAGGAAGGCTGGCTCTGTAGTGGGAGCTGAACTGGAGTGCTTCACTTCAATATCTGACAAAAGGACCCTAAATAAACTGATCAACATCTTGGACAATTAATGTCATCTGCTCTACAGCACTATCAAAAACCAAAAGAGCTTGATCAGCTGGAGACTTCGCTCACTGCCATGCACAACTGAAAGGCTGAGGAAGTCATTTGTTCCTAGGGCCATTGAACTGTTCAATTCCTCACTAAAGGGAAGAGGAGAGAGAGACTCTGCTTAGTCGGTCTGCTTCTCCACCCTCTCCATGTCTTTATTATTTATGTATTTAGTATTTAGTTTTGTCAGTTGGGGGCAGAGGTGTCACTGTTTTCAGAGGGGAGGCCCACATTGATGGAGTTTGGGAACCCATGGTCTACGACAACATATCGTAGTACTTTACGACAACAGCGACAACATACCATAGTACTCTACGTTGTCGTAGTACTCTACAACATCAACAACATACTGTAGTACTTTACGACAACAGCGACAACATACCATAGTACTCTACGTTGTCGTAGTACTCTACAACATCAACAACATACTGTAGTACTCTACGTCAACATCGACAACATAATATACTCTAGCATGGGGCAGTGAAATGAATGGGGACCGTGCTTCCTCCCTCTCTAGCATGGGGCAGTGAAATTAAGTGCTTCCTCCTTCTCTCTAGCTCTATATGACACTTCCATGGTAGGGACGCGTGGTAGCGTCTGGAATAATGAGCAGTACAATACACAGTGGGCGTGCTGGGTAATGTAGTGCATTCTGGGTAATTCTAGTGCTTAATATTGGAATGCTGGGGATTCGGGGTAATGTAGATGTCTCTGAGAACTACTCTGTGGCTACTGTAAGAGAGAAGAGTGATCAAACTTTTGGCTGGTTTCTTTCTCTCTCTCTCTCTCTCTCTCTCTCTCTCTCTCTCTCTCTCTCTCTCTCTCTCTCTCTCTCTCTCTCTCTCTCTCTCCTGGGCTTCCCTTCTGTCCCTGTCTGTAGACCACGTGTGGACAGAGTTGTACTCCGAGTCTCAGGAGCGCTGGCTGCACTGTGACCCGTGTGAGAACGCTTGCGATAAGCCTCTGCTGTACGAGGTGGGCTGGGGCAAGAAGCTCTCCTACATCCTGGCTTTCTCCAAGGACCAGGTCAGTGCACGCCATCCTGCTGGTTCATTTCATCTGTTACTGAGCGCTGATTGGTGTATCTGTATCATGTGACCTCTAACTCCAAGCTGATTGGTGCAGGTGGTGGATGTGACCTGGCGGTACTCGTGTAAGCACGCTGAGGTCCGGTCCAGACGGACACAGGTCCACGAGGCATGGCTTCTACACACGGTCAACGCCCTCAACGCCACGGTAGATGAAATGCTAATCCTAACTGCCTTTCTTTTAGTAAACTCTGTGTGCACAAACAATGTTCTCAATGCTCAAGTTCATGTGTAGACACTGATGATACTTCGATCAAAGTTTCATGTTGTGTCGAGTCGTCTTAGTGTTTTAAAAATAGCGATTTTGACGCGATCATGTGTCAAAATAGTAGTGCCCCTACGATTCTCATTCAAAAGGCCATTTGACCCGAAAACGACAACACGGACAAGCTTAAAAGTGGCGCTTCGGATGTAATTATGCTTTTAAGGCGAGACACTACAGGTGAATAGGGTAACATTTTTAACAAGCAGATATCACTATGAAACTTACCCAGTTGATTACTTACATTAATATGAGAAACTTAGGCATGATCTAATTATATATGCGCTAATTTGCACACATTTTAAGGCAAGAAACCTGAGCATTGGATACAGCCAGGTTCAAAATTATGTTTTCATTGTGTTCAGATAATAGATGGGGAAAAATTTACAGAGGGATTTATGAATATCTACTTTTGTTATCCTGTAAATCAGAGTATGATGTCAATAGCCCTAAAAATCGATTTTTGCCACATTTAAAATGTCACGTAAGTCAGGCTAGGAATAATATATCAACAAACCCCTCTGTAAAAATCTTCGAAATATAGTTAGGCTTAAGTCTAGAAAGTTTGGTGTATGTAAGTGCTTCTGAAGTGGAGTTTTCTTGCTCAGAGTGGGAGAGGAAACTCATTTTGAGAAAACGGCCTTGAAAGACAGCCAATGAGATTCCGTTCTCAGCCTAGACTCGTCTTTGAACTTTCGCGTTTGGTTGCTGATACAAAGGAAGTGTCCATATATGGATCACATAGCGTGCTACAGGAAAAACAGAGCTTTCCAACGGTACTACACACAATATGTTTTGGGTCGCGGGAGTGCATGCAAGGTTAGAATGCTAACTTTCGCCGAATTTAGGATAAATATACAGGCGCGAGTTGACACAATATAATGAAATAAACACCTAAATGTGTAAATCTGACACTTTTGTTGTAGTAGTGTGATAGAATACATGCTAAGGTAACAGACTAGCTCAAAATCTTGAAATTGACCAGTGCATGGAAAAAACAATGTTTTCACCTGCTGTGTCTCGCCTTAAACTAAAGTTTGACTCGGGTACATTCACAAAAACACGCTAGGATGCATTTTGGCAAAAGGTACGCTTTAATGTCATTTTGTTCCCAAACGAAAGTTTGAAGCCGTTATCAACCAGAAATAGACCAGGTTGTTTCAACTCTGGAACTACCCTTTAAAGCATGTGTGTGTGTGTGTGTGTGTGTGTGTGTGTGCGTGCGTGCGCTCTGCAGCGTCAGCAGCCCTTGAGCAGCGAGCGGCGTCAGGTGTTGCTAGAGCGCCTCCTAGTGGAGCTGGTGGAATTCATCTCCCCGAAGACGCCGACGGGCAGGAGACCTGGGAGGCCGTGTATCAGGGTCGCTGGCCTGGAGGGCTGCACGAGGAGAAACGGGGGCGGGACCACCTGCACAGGTGAGGAGTAATGCTGATAGATATCTCACCTGCACAGGTGAGGAGTAATGCTGCTAGATATCTCACCTGCACAGGTGTGGAGTAATGCTGCTAGATATCTGGTGACCGACAGCAGTTTCACGTATCTCTGTGTGTGACTGACCGCACTTCTCCATCTCTGTTGTTGTTGTTGTTGTTGTTGTTGTTGTTGTTGTTGTTGTTGTTGTTGTTGTTGTTGTTGTTGTTGTTGTTGTTGTTGTTGTTGTTGTTGTTGTTGTTGTTGTTGTTGTTGTTGTTGTTGTTGTTGTTGTTGTTGTTGTGGTGTGACTGACCGCACCTCTCCATCTCAGTTGTTGTTGTTGTTGTTGTTGTTGTGTGCAGGACGCCCCAGGGTTTGTGTTTGTTCCCACGGAGGCGGAGGTGAGTGAGAAAGTGTTCCGCCTCAGCTATAACGCGGCGACAGACCTGTACACACGCGCCGGGGGTGATGTCATCAGTGGCTGGGAGACAGCAGCATGGAGGAGAGAATCCGTCTTCAGGAAAGTGGAAACAGACTGGAAGAAGGTGAACTTGCTGTGTGTGTGTGTGTGTGTGTGTGTGTGTGTGTGGCGCTTTAGGAAAGTGGAAACAGACTGGAAGAAGGTGAACTTGCTGTGTGTGTGTGTGTGTGTGTGTGTGTGTGCGCGCTTCAGGAAAGTGGAGACTGACTGGAAGAAGGTGAACTTGCTCTGTGTGTGTGTGTGTGTGCGCGCGCTTCAGGAAAGTGGAGACTGACTGGAAGAAGGTGAACTTGCTCTGTGTGTGTGTGTGTGTGTGTGTTGTGTGTGCGTGTGTGCGCGCGCGCTTCAGGAAAGTGGAGACTGACTGGAAGAAGGTGAACTTGCTCTGTGTGTGTGTGTGTGTGTGTGTGTGTGTGTGTGTGTGTGTGCTTCAGGAAAGTGGAGACTGACTGGAAGAAGGTGAACTTGCTCTGTGTGTGTGTGTGTGTGTGCGCGCTTCAGGAAAGTGGAGACTGACTGGAAGAAGGTGAACTTGCTCTGTGTGTGTGTGTGTGTGCGCGCGCGCTTCAGGAAAGTGGAGACTGACTGGAAGAAGGTGAACTTGCTCTGTGTGTGTGTGTGTGTGTGTGTGTTTTGTGTGTGCGTGTGTGCGCGCGCGTTTCAGGAAAGTGGAGACGGACTGGAAGACTTGACTGGAAGAAGGTGGAGACTGACTGGAAATAGGTGAACTTGCTCTGTGTGTGTGTGTGTGTGTGTGTGTGTGTGTGTGTGTGCGCGCGCGCGCTTCAGGAAAGTGGAGACTGACTGGAAGAAGGTGAACTTGCTCTGTGTGTGTGTGTGTGTGTGTGTGTGTGTGTGTGCGCTTCAGGAAAGTGGAGACTGACTGGAAGAAGATGAACTTGCTCTGTGTGTGTGTGTATGTGTGTGTGTGCGTGTTCGCGCGCGCTTCAGGAAAGTGGAGATGGACTGGAAGAAGGTGAACTTGCTGTGTGTGTGTGTGTGTGTGTGTGTGTGTGTGTGTGTGTGTGTGTGCGCGCGCGCTTCAGGAAAGTGGAGACGGACTGGAAGATGGTGAACTTGTTTTGTTTCTTTCTTTCCTGGTTTCTCTCTCCGATTCATTCACTCCCTTTGATAGATTTCAGACATGTCCTCCACACTATGAGACATGTCCTCCACACTATATGCGGATCTTGGTCAAACGGAGGTCCGACCCCTCGGGTGATTCAGACATGATGGTTACATGCGGACATTATGCCGACATCAGTGTGAACGACACACGCACATGAACAGAATCTCTGCATGTTCTTTGCTTCATTCAGACATGCGCTCATTTGCATAATGTAATGTCTGAACTACTAGGAGGAGAGTAGTGTAAGGGCCAGATCAATTCTGTTCTAAATGTCCGATTCTGTTGTTCAGATATACGGCCCAACCACTTGACATCTGCAGAACATGTGGACTTATGTCTGAAAGAACCTTTAGACCGTGATTTAGACTTTATTCTTAATCACTTCTGTGATTTAGACTTTATTCTTAATCACTTCTTGTTGCTTGAGTGGAAACGGTCACCCATTGTTATGACAAAAACTCTACAAATGGTTTTTGATGTTTAAATTCAGAGTCTGTCAATCATGGAATCTAACTCAGTATGAGATTTTGTCCATGTGTTAATCTTTGTGACGTAAAGGACCTCGATAACCAATTATTACTAGAAATCCGTAAAGCCTTGTGGTTGCCATGGAGTAAATCTCAACTCCAAAGCTCTGTGTGTAATCCTCACCTGCTCTGTTTACCTGTGCAGGTGTACCTGGCTCCTCACCGCTCTGTTTACCTGTGCAATGGGGTATACTACGAAGCACGTTAGACATATCTAGGCTATGTAGACATATCGAGGCTTGACAAAGCCTTGACTCCGGGGTATACGTTAAGTGATACTACGATAGCAGTTATGTGATATATTTGTCAAACTAGGCTTTCAGTTCAGATCTGTGCGCGTTCTTGGTGTTGGGATGACTTTGGCCAATCGTGTAACGTGGAGACGCACAAGACCGCCTCTATTTAAAAACAATTACTTCCGCATTCTTGAGTGATAGCTTAATCTACACTGCGGTCTTTTTTTGTGTCTAACCTGTAACATCAAATAAATCAATTGTCATCAGTTGTTGTATGGTATGCACGTCCATAGTGGGATATTTGCACGCACCGCCCTATTAAAGCGCATTCGAGATCCAAAATGTTAGTAGAGGCGGAGCTCCACCTGTAAGATATATGACAGAATCCTACACGCGGAGACAATTGATTGGTCAGTGTCTGGTAGATTACACGATTTGAGCTATAACTTAGCACATAACCTCCTCCCGACCAGGTTTGGTTGACAGCATAAGATACCATGGTGATATAGCGACACTAAAACAAATCCACTTTCGTGTCACAGCATAGCCTGGCTTTGAGCGCAACATACCTCGCTAACCCACTAATCGAGAGTCGTAGTACACCCCACTGGTGTACCTGGCTCTTCACCTGCTCTGTTTACCTGTGCAGGTGTACCTGGCTCTTCACCTGCTCTGTTCACCTGCTCTGTTTACCTGTGCAGGTGTACCTGGCGCGGATCGAGAGCTCCAGCTCTGGGAGGGTCAGCTGGCGGCTGGACTGTGCGGCAGCGGGAATGCGGATAAGGACGGTCACCGTGACTGCTCACACCGAGACGTTTGAGTCGGGCCGCGCCCGCTGCAGTGTGTGCTCAGGACAGGACAGCGTCCATCTCCCTGGAGGTACTGAACCCGCGTAATGGTACTGGACCGACCCACTTGAGACCAGAGTCCCGCGTTTAGACCAGAGATCCGCGTAGAGACCCGATGCAGTGTCCCATATATTGACTTATTTGTGGCGGCCCACCACAATATCAACATTGACCACCACAATGATTTTCCAGGTTGTACTAAATTGTGCTTAAATCTGGTTAGCATCATAACCACGCTGTGCTAATTTGTTAAAAACTGTTGCATTTAAGTTAATTCTGCAAACCAACCACCACAAATGGAATTCAATTCTCTGGGAAACACTGCGATGTAACCCGACACATCAACATGAATTATCTGCCTGAACCTGGCCCGCGGCCCGACGTAAAACATACGTTTTGACTGTTAAACCCTGACGTTATTTAGGTGAAGATTCAACACTTTAGCGTGACAATTTACTTAAAACGGTGATTTTCTCCTCTTCTGGCGTATTGTGACGGAAGAACCATGCCAACTTTGCATGTGGTTATTTTAGCGATACTTTTTGCAATAGCCTACCCTCGATATACATATTGTTGGAAAGCTTAGTTTATGGCAGTTCATGTGAGTACAATAACTTAATTTTGTAAATTTTACCAAAGCGACTGGTTTCGCCTTGCAGGGTCACATATTTCATCAGCACCTTGCATTTTGAGCATTGCACATAACCTGTAGAATTTCCATCAGAATCCAGCACCACTCCAAACACTTTCCAGACCTCTGATTTTCCCACTCCTGTAGTAGCGACGGTGCATCACCTCCCTCCCTCTCTCCCTCTCCCTCTTCCTGCGGTGGAATTCACCTGCGGCAAGTTTACTCTTCACCAACTCCATCTTCTTCTCCAGGCTAAAGGCACACAACTCCATCTTCTTCTCCAGGCTAAAGGCACAACTCCATCTTCTTCTCCAGGCTAAAGGCACAACTCCATCTTCTTCTCCAGGATAAAGGCACAACTCCATCTTCTTCTCCAGGCTAAAGGCTGCACACAACTCCATCTTCTTCTCCAGGCTAAAGGCACAACTCCATCTTCTTCTCCAGGCTAAAGGCACAACTCCATCTTCTTCTCCAGGCTAAAGGCTGCACACAACTCCATCTTCTTCTCCAGGCTAAAGGCACACACAGCGGTGGCAGATCTGCCCTCGTCCCTCTCCATGATGCACGTTGCACGCAGCAGACTTTCTTTACGGTGAACAGCTGCGACGATTATTTTTTATTTTTTTTCACTGAGCAGAAAGGATTAAGCCCGAGTGTTTAGACCAGAGACCCGCGTTTAGACCAGAGACCCGCGTTTAGACCTAGGCAGGAGTGATGGAGTGGTGTAGAGCGCCCCCGTCTGGTGGCCTGGATGATTAGATTCTGCACTGAGCTCATAACTAACTCGTCTGGTGGCATTGCTGTTCAAATATCTGGGAAGCACCACAGGACCCTGACTGTCATAATGGGATATAATTAATAAAGTAGTGTTAAATGCATATGTGCCGTAGTGTTATAGTGGATATAATTAATATCCCTGCTGAAAAAAACAGCCTGACCAGCTAAAGGTGGTTTGCTGGTTGACAAGCTTGTTAACCAGCTTGTTTGACCACCCTATGATGGCTGACCTGCTAGACCAGCAAAACCCATTTTATGATGGTAATTCAGCTGGTTTTGCTTGTCGTACCACCTCAAGCTGGTAATTTTAGCTGGTGTTGCTGGTCTATAGTGCTGGTTTAACTGGCCATGCCAGCTTATGTTGGTCATTCTAGCAAACCAGCATGACCAGCTTGACAGGCTGGTCACCAGCATGACCATCTTGCACCAGCTGTATCCCACAAGACAGGCTGGTCACATCAGCATGACCATCTTGCACCAGCTGTATCCCACAAGACAGGCTGGTCACACCAGCATGACCATCTTGCACCAGCTGTATCCCACAAGACAGGCTGGTCACACCAGCATGACCATCTTGCACCAGCTGTATCCCACAAGACAGGCTGGTCACACCAGCATGACCATCTTGCACCAGCTGTATCCCACAAGACAGGCTGGTCACCAGCATGACCATCTTGCACCAGCTGTATCCCACAAGACAGGCTGGTCACACCAGCATGACCATCTTGCACCAGCTGTATCCCACAAGACAGGCTGGTCACACCAGCATGACCATCTTGCACCAGCTGTATCCCACACAACAGGCTGGTCACCAGCATGACCATCTTGCACCAGCTGTATCCCACACGACAGGCTGGTCACCAGCATGACCATCTTGCACCAGCTGTATCCCACAAGACAGGCTGGTCACCAGCATGACCATCTTGCACCAGCTGTATCCCACACAACAGGCTGGTCACACCAGCATGACCATCTTGCACCAGCTGTATCCCACAAGACAGGCTGGTCACACCAGCATGACCATCTTGCACCAGCTGTATCCCACACAACAGGCTGGTCACACCAGCATGACCAGCTTCCTCATATGGTCACGCCAGCATATCCAGCTGGTGGCCCAACCAGCTACACCAGCAAAGACCAGCAAGAGCTGGAAGAAAACCAGCAAAGACCAGCTAAAACCAGCTTAAACCAGCTACCAGCATAAGCTGGTTTCTAGCTGTTTTTTTCAGCAGGGATATCATAATGATATTGCACTGGCTGTCTCTGACAGATATATAGGTGATCAGTAGTTTTAACCATTAGTAAAGCTTCTAATACAGTGTGTGTGTGTGTGTGTGTGTGTGTGTGTGTGTGTGTGCGCGCGCCCATGCCCACAGATGGTGAGGCCCATACGTTTCCCAGCCTCGCTGGCGCCACAGAAATGGTTGTCACGGTGGATCTGGATGGAGGGTCGTCATGGCAACATGCTCAGCTGTTCAGGCAGGGTCTGAATGAGATGGAGAAATCCTCGTTGGAGATCGTCGTGGAGATGGAAGACGCCTGAGCAAGATGGGCGGCGAACAACACACTCTCACATGGTCCTGTAGGCGTCTGCATGCCAGATCACAGGTCAGCAGATCGCTTCAGATAAGACTGGCAGGCAAATGACTCTTGTATTGTATAAATATCTAAATATCTTTTGCATTATGCTGTCAACTCCTGAATGTGAATTTGATGAACAGTTGAAAGTTCTCATATGAGAAGACATGGCGAAGGGTGACATACCTGCAACGATTTGGTCTGTTATAATAATTATTATTATTATTATTATTATTACTGGTGGTTTTCTAGGGAAACAAATCTAATCTGAGATTTGCAATATTTGATGGACTGTACTGGAGTACTGTTAGTCATGCAATACAAGTAGGAATACACATATCAGTGAGTGAGTGCAGTACCATATCTGTCTTGTTTTTGTCTCTGTGTTAAATACTGTCCTGTGTGTTGGATTACTGTTGGAAATGTTGATGTTCCACGTACATGTATTTTAACACGTACTGCTACCTGGATGCTAATACTATTGGATTCTGGCCTGATTGCATCTCTGAGATTAAATGTGTTGTTTGTAAATAAAATAAGCCTAGCCTATTTGTAAATATGTGTGACTAATTGAAATTTCCATTTATTCACTACTATTAAATTACGATATGAAAATGCTTTTCTACCTCTATGAAGTTGTCAAAACATTAAAATGCCACAGTACTTTTCAAATGTTTTGGCCTGGACTTTCTTGTGCGCCGAGTAGTAGCCGATCGATCACAGCCGAAAGAGTTTTCAGCATTGTCTGGGTTCATGTCTACGGATTCATCCCGGGTTTCGTCGGTGTGGACTGATGGTTGTCAGTGATTGGAAGATGCACCGGCTCCTCGAAACTCTGCATCGGTATTGGTCAGCCAGGGGGCTTCGCTTCGTCGCCGTGCGGGTGGAGAAGCCGGACAGACGCATCGGCGCTGTTATTGTTTCTGAATGAAAATTTAACTAACGTGGAAATAGCCGCGCGTTATACATGGACTTAATTTAAATGTCATAATTGTTTGTTTTTTTTATACGCAATTCATATGATATGATATGAATTTATTTAAGTAAGCATTTGTACAGTATTTATATCTCAGCAAGTTGCAGCTCAGCTTGAAGGTAGGCCTTGTGCCACCGCTCGTCGATTTTAACAATAGCCGGGATACACTCCCCTTTAGACGGGGAAACTGTCTTCATGTAATTCTCTCAGTGTCAGAAATTCATGCTCAGTTCATAATACCACACTGAGTATGGTATACATGGGGCCACACTTTTGATGTGTTATATGAATTTATGGACAATTTTTACAAAGACCTTGGAGGATTTTTAAACCCATCATTTTGAGAAACACAAAAGGAATATGTCCAACGGAGCTGCAGGAAGCGGGGGTTTGACTTGGGTGGTAAGTAGATAATTTAGGCTTTTACGTGCTTTTCTAGTCGGATACGAAGAATTGTCCTCTGCTTTATCAATATTATTGTTTCAGTCACACCTATGTATTCTCATTTACAACCTTGCAGGATCCCAGTAGAATGTGTATGTGTCTTGGTTGGTTAGCTTAACGTTACGTGCTAGCTGGATGTCCATTACCATTAACGTTAGCATGTGGGAGCAAGCTTGCTAGCTAACAATGTTAGCCTGCTAGCTTGCTAACTCTTAATTAAAGACCACATATGAGAGAAGGCAACAACACCGAATTACAGCGACGTACTAGTTTCCTCAGTGAAATACAAACGTGTAGGATTCGTGAAAATATCTGGGAGATGGGGTCGACATTTTGTGCTCATGGTTTGTTTGTGCGCGAGCCATTTGTGCACTGGCAGGGTTCTTCCAAAAACTTCTCTTTGTGTAGAAGAACCATCGCTAGCTAGCCAGCTAACCTTACTTGTAGTAATGGATAACATAACGCCTGGATATTGGGGAAATTGCTTCATGTTGTTTGGTTAAAACAGTCATGATTGTAGAAAGGCATGTGGACTCATTGTTGCAGAGGTGAGTTTCTCAAGTTTTGAAACCAATAGTGTTCGCCACCTCAGATCGTTTTACTTCATAACGTGCATTCTGCCCATAGACTGTATAACATATTCTGCCATAACAATAGTGCCAGCTGGTCTAGAGGCTGATGAGGGTCGGGAAACGTCAGGCAGGACTTGGGGTCTCACTGCTTGCTTTGTAGTGTAAGAGGATTACGTTGGCGGACACAATGGAGAGGTCGTCTTTATCATCTGAAGTTGGTAGTTCAAGAGGTCTTTAGGCTACTACCGGTATTCTGACGAGAGGAGCCCCTGCGAACATGGTCAAATGAACACTGTCGTGGCAACACTCAACGATATATTGACATTGTGCTGATGATATGTCTCCACTAAACCAGTTCTTCACAAAATGATGGGAGATCTTTTGTGAGAGCTGATTAGGCTCCTGAGTAACTTGTAGTAAAAAGGTGCAGCCAAGTGTAGCCTCTGTTAGACTATTGATAATAACTTTGTTAAACAGTCTTTGGCAAAACATGAGTTGTGTCCCCCTTGATCAATTTGCAATAAACCAGTGACTCTTTACAGTTCCAAACGAACTGTAGCGTAAACTCAGTTGATGGGGCATCTTTTGGGTCTTACTGCATGATCTATCCCTGTAGACCCTATGAGTGGCATCTTTTAGGTCTTACTGCATGAGCTGTCCCTTTGTAGACCCTATGAGTGTCATCTTGGCATTGGTTGCTGGTGCACTCATCTCTATGGAGAAGGCATTGCCCAAGTTTAAAGGCCCAAGTTGGTATAAAGGTTATACCATTAGCCTGAAAGCTGGATACTTTGGGAATGTCGTACAGCCCCACAGTGCTAAGGTGTTGGGAATGTCGTACAGCCCCACAGTGCTAAGGTGTTGGGAATGTCGTACAGCCCCATTCCAGTGCTAAGGTGACTATGATGAATTGCCAAGAGTTTGGGAATACTTGCACATTTGCTGATAACATAACAAATCAGCCATTTGTCTTGTTCACCATAGAGTTAAAAGTAACCTGAATGGAACCCTACCTGAAACTAAAGGTGGATCTTAGGGATTTTGCTTTAGTGGGTCACGCCTGTGAGTTCAGATTGTAGAGTGTGAATGGACTCCACTCCTGCATAGTCTTGGGGTGGGGCAGATGATTTGGGGAAAATTGTAATTTTTTTTGACAGATGTTGTGATTGCAATCTGATTTGCAATATAATTGTTGAAAGCCAAGCTTCAGTTAAATATTTCAAATTTCGCTTTAACTTGGCTTCTGATTGGTGGGCATGCCTAGTGTATGAGAAGAACAGCACTCCTGATTGGTGGGCATGCCTAGTGCATGAGAAGAACAGCATTCCTGATTGGTGAGCTTCAGTGTCTGCCTCCAAGGAGATTACATGAATATAAAAATCATAGATGTGACTAGATGAACCATCGTGACAGAGATGCGAGCTGCACAATTAATAACAGACTTTACAATTAGCTAATTGCATTGTGATTTTGACCCCCTTAGTTAGGGGTCACCTGACTCGCCTCACCTGAAAGCGATGGTTCGGAGTAATTTCACCCTAGGGTCCTTTGCACCATGACCCGAGCCAAACACCCTCCCAGAACCTTTTTTTTTTTTTGGTCGAACCCCCTGGTCGAAAGTAGGCTGTCAGAAACGAATGACGCTTCTGCAGTCGTGATGGAACCAACTTTTATCTCGTAAATTACCCCACTAATGCCCTGAATGGTACGAAACTTCTGCAGTAGTACAACTATGACCTTTAGTCCAATAACGAGGCATTAGAAAGTTTGTAAGTGCACCAGGAGTTTATTTAATTAAGACTTCCCTGATTATCTGCTACTATACCGCTGTGTCAACGTTTCTTCCGTGATCGGGGTCATGGTGCAAAGGACCCTAGGGTGAAATTACTCCGAACCATCACTTGAATAGGCTACTTGCTGTCAATACGGGACATTAAAAACTTTACTTTGATTCCATCCTGTATCATTTTAGAAATAGACATTCATTCATGAAAAATATTTAAATTATTTCAAATATGGCACATTTATTAAGTAGCCTAATATTTTCACACACAAGCGTCATACTTAAACAGTAGCCTACAAGACAGTTCCCCAAGAACTGTCTTGTTGACAATTCTTGTTGACAATATGACACATTGTTCTCAAATGAACAGAAATGCATCTAACGTTACACACTTTAGAAACAGATTGGCATTGTAAACAAGAGCTTAGCAATGCGTCGTCATGGTTTTAGCTGGTGCCGTTTTTTCTGGCTTAGGGCTTTGTAGAGTTCAGGATGATGGCTCTTAAGATGTGTAATTAACGTTAAAAGAGTATCGTTTGACCCCTCCTCGCATCACTGGTACTTTACAAGCACTGCAAATAGCAATTTTGTTATCAGTTTTCGGAATTTGGAAATACTGGCACACAGCCAACATGTTGAAGTATGTTGTTGGCGCTCATAGTAACGTAAACATTTGCTTCGTGTGCGCATAATTAACAGGTCACCTTATCGGCCAGGCACATCGGCAGAAATGTCCATGTCGGCGGATGCCGATAATTAAGTTATGAAGCTCTTATCTGCAGATACCGATGTCCCTAGTAGCTTCCACAGAGAAAACAAATAGTTCGCCACACAAATAGAAGTTTCAGGTGTTGCGTGGCAACGTACTTGTCGACTTTCCATTGCAATAAGCAAACCAACTACTTGCTGAGTGATATGAAAGACGTGAATAAGAAGCACAAAACCCATTTTCCTTGATAGCGGCCCTTTCAAGTGAATGGAGCATTATGAAGAGCTGTGTAATAAATTAATGTCCTGCTCCATGTGGAAGGCAGATGTAGTTGTTTGGCATCAGAAACTGCATTAATGTGGACGTATACCTATCCCCTAAGCTGACCCCCAGCATACCTGTCCGCTAGGCTGACCCACAGTAGTCAGTAGTTCAAGAGGTCCTCACTACACTCTTAAAGAGACTGGGGTTCAGAATAGTGCTGAGCCCGCAAACTTGATCAAAAGAACTGTGTTGTAGTATTGATCAAATTAACTGTGTTGTAGTATTGATCAAAAGAACTGTGTAGTGAACATTGACTGACAAATAAATTTACATTGTGTTGATGACTGCAACATTACCTCTAGAAACTAGTTTTTCACAAATTGGTGATTCATTGAGACCTTTTGTGTGAAGTGATCAGGCTCCGTAGTAACTTGTGCAGTAACAACTGTTTCCCTAACTCTGCTCGGCGGTCGTTGTCCAGTTTCCCTAACTCTGCTCAGCGGTCGTTATCCAGTTTCCCTAACTCTGCTCGGCGGTCGTTGTCCAGTTTCTCTAACTCTGCTCGGCGGTCGTTGTTCGGTCCAGTTTCCCTAACTCTGCTCGGCGGTCGTTTGTTTTCAGTGTCTTTCCCAACCGCTCAGCTCAGCCAGAGGTGCTGGCATTGAATTGAAACCTTTCATTCCATGACGTCCGTCCCATCCTGAGTCACAGCTGGCTCCAGTTAAGGGCTCTCGGCGCTTAGTGTGGGCAGGAGGAGAGGGAGAGGTCCCCAACACGGAGTGGAACTCCCCAACACGGAGTGGAAGTCTGCAACTGCAATCAGTGTTTCCAGCAGCACTTTACAGCTTAGGTGGCCCCTTAGCAACACAGACCTCACACCTTAACTGCCCCTTAGCAACACACATTGTCAAAAACATATTAAAATAAATAATAATAATTTCATTTCATAGCTCTTTCATTGTAGAGCTATGTGCACCTTCCACACTTGCCTCTCTCTCTCTCTCTCTCTCTCTCTCTCTCTCTCTCTCTCTCTCTCTCTCTCTCTCTCTCTCTCTCTCTTCTCTCTTCTCTCTGTCTGTCTGTCTGCATGATTGTGAATGTACCGGAGTGGATGTACCTGAGTCAAACTTCTGTTTAAAGGCATAATTCTTCAAGGACCCTAGGTTGCAGTTTGACGAGAGTTACACTTTAACGTTGATCAGTGCTTGTTCCTAACACCGATAGGCATGTGTGCTTAAAGATACAAACACACACATAACACAGATACAAAGACACAACACACAAACACACTGATAGGCATGTGTGCTCAAAGATACAAACACACAGATAACACAAATATGAATACACAATATACAAACACACAATTTGGAGTTGTGCACTGGATGGGCAGTATGTTGGCCTTGGTGGCGATGTGCACTGCATGGGCAGTATGTTGGCCTGGGTGGCGATGTGCACTGCATGGGCAGTATGTTGGCCTGGGTGGTGATGTGCACTGCAAGGGCAGTATGTTGGCCTTGGTGGCGATGTGCACTGCATGGGCAGTATGTTGGCCTTGGTGGAGTTGCATGTAACTGAAACGGACAAGTCTGCGCAGTATATGGAGTGGTCTCTGTAACATGACTATGCATGTACAACATGTGTCTAAATGCAGAAGTGTCTCTAACACGCGTGTGCACATGTGTCTAAATGCAGAAGGGTCCCTTACACGCGTGTGCACATGTGTCCGTCCTCAGACCCTGTTTGACAAGAACAACGCGAGCAAGAAGGAGGAAGCCAATGGCCACGGTGACGGGCCCCGGAGCGAGGGCGGCAAGAAGGACGCGGGTGGCAAGAAGGACGCGGGAGAGAAGGGCAGCAAGAAGGACGCGTCCAAGAAGATGTCCGTGGAGCGCGTGTACCAGAAGAAGACCCAGCTGGAGCACATCTTACTCCGTCCAGATACTTACATCGGCTCTGTGGAGCCTGTCACGCAGGTGAGACACACACACACACACACACACACACACACACATGTCCAGATACACACACACATGTCCAGATACACACACACACACAGATACACTAGGGGTGTAACGGTACATGTATTCGTATTGAACCGAAACGGTACGGGCGCCACGGTTCGGTGCATGAATTTACACGGAGAATACGCGGTATAAAAATAGGCTACATAAAACTGGCGTGCAGGTTAATTAATGTAATGCAGAATTACTGTTCTTTAGCGAAACCTAACGCAAATCTGTAGCCTCGCCTTAGCTCTGAAGCTCTGATTGATTGGCCCCTATGTTATTTTTTTGTCATGTCGTCAGTCGAGTCAGTCAGTCAGAGATAGCAGCACTAAGCGAGTGGTGGCGACCCACAAGAGTTAGAGGACCCGTGGTCTCTTTAAGATCGCAAGTTTGAGAACTTCAGTTACAGTAGTACAGGCGAGAGTGTGGTGGATAAGACGAAACTGTGTGTCGGCGTTGTTCAGCAGTTGTTGGCTAACGTTATGTGAGTGGAAATATATCGAACATGCTACACATATTCAACGCCATCACCCACATGATCTAGCCTAGGCTACCAATCACTGAAACGAGGAAAAAAAAACTTCCCCTACGCTTCACCAGCCTTTGGATACAAATAGGGCCAAAACCTATGGGTTAAAATTATTATCCTAATGACAGAAAGCTATGTAAATCGCGTGGTAATTACCTTTATGTTAGGGTAACTTGTAACTTCTCACACAAGGAGCTGGCAGTGTTAAGTGCATAGACAGTAAAAGAAAGTGTCAACGCTAACCACGAACCAGGCTAATAAACAAATCATGCTACAGTGAGTTAACGTCAAAGGGTAAAGTCACGTGACTTCTAGTTGTAGTCTGTTTATGAAATGAAAGGAGCAATTTTGTTTTTTTAAAAGAAGGCAAAATAGTGTGATATTTTCACAGTTAGTAGATTATTACTGTACACACACTGAAAAATATTGAGGCACATTGTAGACCCTTCCATATACAACTAAACACGGATATTGAAGGCCTTGCTTAAGTGGAATTTGTAAAAATCATTATTCTATGTAATTTGCACTTTCAGAAATAAGAGATGCTGTAGGCCTATTTTCAGTTTTTACTTATTGTACTGTTCACATCTTACACACTTCAGGCTGTTGCAGATAGCTTAGGGAAGAGACTGGATGACACTAGGTGGTACAGCCTGAGACATGCACAATAAAAAAAAAAAAAAGCTTTTGCATTTTTGTTTTGCTTTTCCCTCCATTGTACCGAACTCGTACCGAACCGTGATGTCCGAACCGAGGTATGAACCGAACCGTGACTTCTGTTTACCGTTACAAAACACACACACACACGTCCAGATACCTACATCGGCTCTGTGGAGCCCGTCACTTAGGTGAGACACACACACACACACACACCCCTTACGTACTATGCACAACTATTTTTAAACTAGCCTAAAACTGTTAGACTGAAGGCTAATTACTTTCATGTATTTCTTAAAGTAACAGGCACGCACTAGCCACCACAAATGGGCACTCAATTAGACCTACACAACAAATTAATGATATGCCTAAGTGTAATAGATTAAAAATCAATATGAAGTATTCAAATGACTAAATATTCTTACCTACTAGTAATTACGCACATCATAAAATACTATAAATCATTAACAAAACATATAATCTTTATATGAATTCCAAAATATATGAAATACAATGACATGACATGTAGCCATAATCTTCTGTGTGTGTATGTGTGCGTGCATGTGTGTGCATGCATTCACACTATGTGCTGACTTTGCCTTTCTTTCTTTTTGATTTGACAGCAAATGTGGGTTTTTGATGATGAGATCGGCATGAACGCGCGAGAGATCACCTTCGTTCCAGGATTGTACAAAATCTTTGACGAGATTCTGGGTAAGTCTGCTTTGCTTTCACTCCGCTCCCCAGAACAGCCCCTCGCCAGCCCCCCCAGCCCAGCCCCCCCCCCGCCAGCCCAGCCCCCAGCCCCCAGCCAGCCCAGCCCCCAGCCCAGCCCCCCAGCCAGACCATGCTGCTGCCAGTTACTGTCCGGTTGTTAGCATGCTAGCTAGCCTCTTAGCTAAGGTAACATTTTAAACGGAGAAGTGTAATTTCTTTGAAATGACAACTAGCTGAATAACATTACTGACATGAGTATAAACTATCCACTTTAACTAAAGTGAATTTGCAACAGTATATTAAGTTTAAGAAAGATCTTCAACTACTAGTCACTTGTTAGAGCATAGCTGTATTGACATAGCTACTCCCATCCACTTGTATAGCATTTTAAGCTAGCTAGCTCGGTTCACATGACTAATTAAATTATTCATATCATGTCCTAAAGAATGATTCATTGGTATCATACATGATTATAGACAATAATACTGTGAACACAATTATGTTTATCTTTTCTTATTGCTTATTAAGGGAGAAAGTTTATTTAGTGACGTAAGGTGACACTCCCACTTATACAGACCGGAACTGTCCCGTTTTGCTCCCATAGTAACGAATTTCGTTGCTCCATCTTGCTAGTAATCAAGGATCTTTGGTAGTATGTTTCACATCCTAAAATGCACTTTAACAAGGCCTCAGTGATGTCACCCACAGGAGATGGTTCTAGAATGTGTTATTATCCAATTACGCGTGGAGTTCTTGTGTGTTGATGTTCTAGAATGTGTTATTATCCAATTAGACGTGGAGTTCTTGTGTGTTGATGTTCTAGAATGTGTTATTATCCAATTAGACGTGGAGTTCTTGTGTGTTGATGTTCTAGAATGTGTTATTATCGTGGAGTTCTTGTGTGTTGATGCTCTAGAATGTGTTATTATCCAATTAGACGTGGAGTTCTTGTGTGTTGATGTTCTAGAATGTGTTATTATCCAATTAGACGTGGAGTTCTTGTGTGTTGATATTCTAGAATGTGTTATTATCGTGGAGTTCTTGTGTGTTGATGCTCTAGAATGTGTTATTATCCATTTAGACGGTGAGTTCTTGTGTGCTGATGTTCTTTCTCTGGTTCTTCCTCCTCCTAGTGAACGCAGCAGACAATAAGCAACGAGACAAGAACATGTCCACCATCAAAATCAACATTGACCCGTGAGTGTTGCTGAGCTTATGGCGCTCTGTCACACACACACACACACACACACATAGATAGATAGATACTTTATTGATCCCCAGGGGAAATTCAAGAAACATACACACACGCATGCGCGCTCGCTCTCTATCACACACAAGTATGTGCGTGTGTGCACGGACACATACTCTCACTCACACACACACACTCACACACACACTCACACTCACACACACGCTGTCTGTGGGCCGAAGAAGGGAGAGAGAGGAAAAGAAAGAAGGAAGGATGGAGAGATACTTCACTACCTATGCAGAGAGAGAGAGAGAGAAGCAGGGGGGAGAGAGAGAGAGAGAACGAGGGAAGCAGGAGAGAGAGAGAAGCAGGGGAGAGAGAGATAGAAGCAGGGGAGAGAGAGAGAGAGAAGCAGAGAGAGAGAGAGAACGAGGGAAGCAGGGGGAGAGAGAGAGAGAGAGAGAACGAGGGAAGCAGGGGAGAGAGAGAAGCAGGGGAGAGAGATAGAAGCAGGAGAGAGAGAGAGAGAGAGAGAGAGAGAAGCAGGGGGAGAGAGAGAGAGAGAGAGCGAGGGAAGCAGGGGAGAGAGAGAGAAGGAGGGGAGAGATAGAAGCAGGGGAGAGAGAGAAGCAGGAGAGAGAGAGAACGAGGGAAGCAGGGAGAGAGAGATAGAAGCAGGGGAGAGAGAGATAGAAGCAGGGGAGAGAGAGAGAAGCAGGAGAGAGAGAGAACGAGGGAAGCAGGAGAGAGAGAGAGAAGCAGGGGAGAGAGAGAGAGAAGCAGGGGAGAGAGATAGAAGCAGGGGAGAGAGAGAGAGAGAGAGAACGAGGGAAGCAGGAGAGAGAGAGAAGCAGGGGAGAGAGAGGAAGAAGGAGAGAGAGAGAAGCAGGGGAGAGAGAGAGAGAGAGAGAGAGAATGAGGGAAGCAGGAGAGAGAAAAGCAGGAGAGAGAGAGAGAGAATGAGGGAAGCAGGAGAGAGAGAGAAGACCTGATAAAATCAATGTATACAGGAAGTAAATGCGCAATAAAGGTTGGAAGCAAAAGAACAACTTTCATATGTCAAATTGGATTCCTACCAAATTACCGCACTTCTGATCACATTTATACATTACACACCCTAATTGAAAAACAAGTAAACAAAAAGAAAATTTACGCCTGTTTTATTGATTTAAAAAAAGCTTTCAACTCCATTTGTCACACAGGCTTATTCTACAAAGTGGTGTAGGAGGTAAAACCTACGACCTGATAAAATCAATGTGTACAGGAAGTAAATGCGCAATAAAGGTTGGAAGCAAAAGAACAACTTTCATATCCCAGGGACGTGGAGTAAGACAAGGCTGCTGCTTAAGCCCAACCCTATTTAACATTTACATAAATTAATTAGCAAGAATCATTGAAAGCTGCACAGCACCCGGCCTTACCCTACAAGACACTGAGATCAAACTACTGCTCTTTGCTGATGATCTGGTACTGCTCTCACCCACCCAACAGGGATTGCAGCAAAACCTAGATCTGCTGGTGGAGTACTGCCAGACTTGGGCCCTGGCAGTAAACCCAAATAAAACCAAAATAATAGTATTTGAAAAGAGATCCAGATCTCGGATACAAAAACATACAAGGATACAAGGAAGTTTGTCACATGCATATAGTTACTAGAAGTAAGAAATGCAGTGAAATTATGTCTGGTGTCAGCCTATTTGTGCAAAGTGTGTGTGGGGGGGGGGTAAAAAGTGCAGTAGAAGAGGGGTTTAGTAGATTAAGTGGCAAGGGCTGCATAAAAAAGGTGGGGGGCACCAACAAGGAGCACCCAAGAGCAACAGGGGCAAGGAAAAACTCCCTTACCAAGGAAGAAACCTTGGGCAGATCCACGGCTCAAGGGGGACAACCCAACTGCCAGGGTCTTGGTGTGTGTGTTGGGGGATGACAAGGGAGATGGGATAGTGTGCTGTGTATGTGGGGAGAGGGCAGTGTGCAATATGTGCGTTGGGGAAGCTTCCTCATGAGACAATGTGCTGTGTATTGGGGCAGTGTGCTGTAAGTATGTAGAGGATGTGTGTTGGAGAAGCTTCCTGATGAAATAATGTGCTGTGTATGTAGGGGGGCAGGGACTTACTATTGCAAGCAGAGTACTGTATGTATGATGTATGTAGAGTGATGACAGTGAAGATGTGTGTGTGGGGGGGAGGGGAGTGGAGCAGTGACTGTGTGTGTGTGTGTGGGCAGTGTGCTGTAAGTATGTTGGGGATGTGTGTTGGAGAAGATCCTGAAGACAATGTGCTGTGTATGTAGGGGGGGCAGTGTGCAGCAAGTATGTAGAGGAGGCTTACTGTAGCAAGCAGTGTGCTGTATGAATGTGAAGTGATGACAGTGATGATGTAAGTGTGTGTGTTGGGGATGGGGTGGGGTGGGGGTGGGGGCAGAAAGGCTAGGCAATCAAGGACATGGGTAGATGGAGGAGAAATCAAAAATAATAAATAAAAAGTTCTATGGAGATGTGCAAAGTTGGAGAAAGTCAGATATGTGTGTGTGTGTGTGTGTGTTTTGACGTGTGATGAAATAAGAAAATAAATAAAAGGTCTATAGCATAGGGTGAGGGATGTAAAAAGTGCTAAAAGTCTTGTAGGTGTGTGTGTGTGTGTGTGGGGGGTCATGAGTGCTGAGTAGTGAATGAGTGCAAAGTCAGTATAGTGCGAGTTCAGAGTTGATGGCCTGGGGATAAAAATTCTCCTGAGTCTCTCAGTTCTGGCTTTGTGACTACATAGGCTTCTTGATTTCAGCGGTAGGAATAATCCATTGTTAGGATGAGAAGAGTCCTTCAGAATCTTTTGGGCTCTTAGGAGTACTCTTCTGGAATAGATATCTTGTAGAGCAGGAAGTTGAGTTCTTATAGTACGTTCAGCTGAGCGCACTACTCTCTGCAGAGTACTACAATCTCTAACTGTGGAGTTCCCATACCAGGTGATGATGCTACCAGTTAGAACACTCTCAACCGCTGAAGTGTAGAAGGCCTTCATGATGGATGTAGAAACTTTGAATTTCCTTAGCTGACGAAGGAAGTAGAGTCGTTGTCTGGACTTTTTCAGAACATATTGAGTGTTAACAGTCCATGTTAAGTCTTCAGTAATGTGGACACCAAGGTATTTAAAACTTGTGACTCTCTCTACAGGTTGCACGCTGATCATTAGTGGGGTGTAACTGTAGTTCTGCTGCTGCCTTCTGTAATCCACTACCATTTCCTTGGTTTTATTGATATTCAGTGTCAAGCTGTTAGATTGACACCACTGTGCCACCTCATCAACCTGATCCAAGTACAGCTGTTCATTGTTGTTACTAATCAGGCCCAAGATCACTGTGTCATCTCCAAACTTGATGATGGAGGTATGACTACTGTTGGCTTTGCAGTCATGTGTGTATATGTTGTACAGCAGTGGACTCAAAACACAGCCTTGGGGAGCACCAGTGCTGATGGTTAATGAGTCAGATGTCAGACCCCCACTCCTAACCACTTGTGAACGGTTGGTGAGGAAGTCAAATATCCAGTGACACAGGGTGGTGTTCAGTCCTAAGGCCTTCATCTTTGTGACCAAGGTGAGAGGTACTATCGTGTTGAATGCTCTTAGGTGGGGGCAGTGTGCTGTAAGTATGTAGAGGATGTGTGTTGGAGAAGATCCTGAAGACAATGTGCTGTATATGTAGGGAGGGGGGGGGGGCAGTGTGCAGCAAGTATGTAGAGGAGGCTTATTGTAGCAAGCAGTGTGCTGTATGTATGTGAGGTGATGACAGTGATGATGTAAGTGTGTGTGTTTTAATTATTTCACAATAGGAGCAAACACTATCACACACACAAATGACTACAAATATTTAGGCCTAAAAATAAGCTCAAATGGAAAATTCAATGTTGCAGTGAATGATCTGAGAGACAGGGCACACAGGGCTTTCTATGCCATAAAACGGCAGATCCCTGTAGAAATCCCAATCAAAATCTGGTTGAAAATCTTTGAATCAGTGGTTGAACCAATTGCCCTCTATTGTAGTGATGTGTGGGGCCCACTTACAAACCAAGATTTCAATCGATGGGAAAAACACCCTATTGAAACCCTCCATACAGAGTTTTGCAAATTCATCTTAAAAGTACACAGTTTGAGTTTGATCTCATCAGACCACTCCACACACACAAATTCCCCACTGACACCGCAGCATCTGAATCACAAAGCAACTGAAATTAGGATAAACCAAATTACAAAAACTATTAAACAAAATCACATAATCCACTGGAAGAATCAAACAAAAAATCTAAGTAAAATGCAATTCTATTTGGCCTAAACAGAGAATATCAGCTAGCACCCTACCTGACACACATTCAAGACAAAAACCTGAGAACCACACTGACAAAGTACAGACTCAGTGAACATAGCCTGGCAATAGAGGTGGGAAGGCACAGACAAACATGGCTGACGAAAGACACTAGACTGTGCCACCACTGTGACCTGAACACAGTAGAGACAGAGATACACTTCCTGACACAGTGCACAAAACTATGTTAACATTAGGAGAACTTATTTTGAAAAGATGACAAATGTCCTCCCTGAATTCCTGCAAGCGAGCCATGAGGAGAGGCTTTCATTCCTCACTGGAGAGAAAGAGAAATGCCTCCTCCTTGCCGTTCAATACGTGTATTCCTGCCATAATGAAAAGACCTGCTGATGTGAAACTTACATTACCTAAATATGAACATACACTCATACATACACACAGACACAGACACACACACACACACGAACACATGCCCACACAAACATGCAGACACACACACACTTCTCCATTGCCATAGTTCATAATTCATATTTGTGTACAATTATCATTATTCTGTTTTATTTGTGATTTGTGTGTTTCCCCCTCCTCCCCTCCCCATTTGATGTATTTGACCCAAACGCTTTGGCAATACTGTACAACGTTATGGTCATGCTAATAAAGCTCCTTTTGAATTTGAAAATGAGAGAGAGAGAGAGATCTTGTCTTGGTTTTCCTATGCACGTGTACAGACAATGGTCTTGTATGGTTGACGTGCTGTGTGTGTGTGACGAAGTGTAACAATGTTTGTACATGTTTATATAATTTTGTATTTTCTTTAATTATTATTATTCCTGTGAACGCTTTGGCAATGCATCATATGGTTTGTCGTGCCAATAAAGCGAATTTGAATTTGAGAGAGAGAGAGGGAAGCAGGTTAGAGAGAGGGAAGCGAGAGAGAGAGAGAGAAGCAGTAGAGAGAGAGGGAGAACGAGGGAAGCAGGAGAGAGAGAGGGAAGCAAGAGAGAGAGAGAGATGGAGAACGAGGGAAGCAGGAGAGAGAAGCAGAAGAGAGAGAGGGAAGCAGGTTAGAGAGAGGGAAACAAGAGAGAGAGAGAGAGAGAGAGAGGGAGGAGAGGGGAAACAAGGAGAGAGAGAGAGAAGCAGGGAGAGAGAGAGAAACGAGGGAGAGCAGGAGAGATGGAGAACGAGGGAAGCAGGAGAGAGAGAGGGAAGCAGGTTAGAGAGAGGGAAGCGAGAGAGAGGGAGAGATGGAGAACGAGGGAAGCAGGAGAGAGGATTTTCTGTTTTGCCGCAGTGAAGCTGCTGTGTGCTAATGTGTCACCCAAGATAAGATCCCCGCTACACACACACACACATACACAGGCGCTCTCTCACTCATTGTAAGAGTATGTTATGCAGCCTGGGAGATAGCTGTGGTCACTGAGCCATGGTGATTAGAGTTAGATGTATGTACAAGTGTATGTGTGTGTGTGTGTGTGTGTGTGTATGTGTGAACCACAGTGCTCATTATCATGAAACAAGGCTGTCTGTGCGGCCTAGACAGGATATGGAAATAAACGAGATTGAGAGGGAGTGTGTTTTGGAGCCTGAGAAACCCAACACTGTGTGTGTGTGTGTGTGTGTGTGTGTGTGTGATGTGTGCGTGCGTGTAATGTGTGTGTGTGTGTGTTCTTGTTTGCGCCTACCTGCCTGCCTGCTGGGGCGTGTGTGTGTGTGTAATATGTGTGTGTGTAATGTGTGTGTGTTGAATCCTCCAGCTTGATAATGAGGTACTTGTGGAGGACCTGCATCTCATGCCGCTCACGCTATCACCTCAGCAGCACATTCTTCCCACAATCCCTTTTGCTTCCCAGAATTCCCTGTGCGTCCAAGAGACTCCAGCATTCCCAGGCATACCTGCTTTTTCATACACACACACACACGTCTGGTCAAGCCTTAGTCCATGTGTATGTGTGTGTGTGAGTGAGACGTCTGGTCAAGCCTTAGTCCATGTGTGTGTGTGTGTGTGTGTGTGTGATGTCTGATGTCTGGTCAAGCCTTAGTCCATGTGTGTGTGTTTGTGTGTGTGTGTGTGTGTGTGTGTGAGACATCTGGTCAAGCCTTAGTCCGTGTGTTTGTGTGTGTGTGTGATGTCTGGTCAAGCCTTAGTCTGTGTGTGTGTGTGTGTGTGTGTGTGTGTGTGTGTGTAGTGCTGGGCGGTATACCGGTTCACACCATAAACCGGTGTATATTTTCGTTATGATATGAATTTTTAATATACCGGTGTATTTGATTACAATAACGTTTGGAGCAGCTGCACCCGGCGACAGTGTTTCAGGCGGGACTTTTTTCACACGCGCGATGGTGCGACTTTTGAGGAGGCAGGCATAGTGAGGGTAAACACAAAACACCTTAAGTTTTTCCCCTGAAGTATGACCCTTAAGGCTTAATTTCTCCTTAGATAAGGGGTTTATTTAAGGGTGTTGCACAGAATACCTTAAATCGTTTCTTTAGTTAAGGAAAAAACGTTAAATGATACTGCATTGAAAGGGATTTACCGTCACAAAAATTCTATTGAGATTGTTCAACAGCTGTAACTAGCTGGCTAGTAGGTGATGTCGTTAGTTAGCAACCCACCGAACACAGTGTGTGAAGTTTAATGATCTTATCATTCATCTCACCTTAAGAATATTCGCTGAAATTATCCAGGTAGCAAGTAAAGCATGTTATAGACATGAACTGAGCAATTCTAGCTGGCTAGTTAGAGATGATCCTGACTGTCATCAGTGCCCCAAAACGAACTTTTTTGTTAATGTTTTGCCTAGCGAACCGAACCGAAGCTCATGGCAGGCTAACAAGACATCTACATCCACATGAAGTTAACGTTAGCCTACCACTAACGTCATGCAAACCAATAACAATAAGGCATGTTTCTGATAGGCCTATTTGACAGAGTAAGCATATTAGCAGAGAGGTTTTATTTTAAATTGTATAATTTTCAAAAAAAAATATAATTATTGCAAGTTGCACTACTTTTGTTTTGGTTTTATATAATGCTTTATTGGTTATATAAGATGTTTGTGAAATTTGCACAGTAAAAGTTCTGTATTTTGACTGCAATTGTCTTTGCATTCTGATTAGATTCTTCATTAGAATCATGAGTGGCTCTTTGTAAACAGCATAATTTTCTGGGGCCATGCAAAACTGCATTACCACTAGTGTGGAGTTATCCTACATCATGACAGTAAAATGGACCATCCTTAGTCAATGTACTGCAGCAATTCCTCTCTCAACCTGTAGAAAATGCTGAACATCTGATTATGCATGGAAAAAAAAATACTGTCATATACCGTGAAACCGTAAGAATTTAGAAAAATACCGTGATATTCATTTTTGGTCATACCGCCCAGCACTGTGTGTGTGATGTCTGATGTCTGGTCAAGCCTTAGTCCGTGTGTGTGTGATGTCTGGTCAAGCCTTAGTCCGTGTGTGTGTGTGTGTGTGTGTGTGTGTGTGTGATGTCTGGTCAAGCCTTAGTCCGTGTGTGTGTGTGATGTCTGGTCAAGCCTTAGTCCATGTGTGTGTGATGTCTGATGTCTGGTCAAACCTTAGTCCATGTGTGTGTGTGTGTGTGTGTGTGTGATGTCTGATGTCTGGTCAAGCCTTAGTCCATGACATGTTTCAGGTTGGAAAAAGTACACAGAGAGCAAGAGGAGAAGTTCCAATCGAGAGCAAGCGGGCGTGCCACTGAGAGACGTCATTTCTGTTACACGTGTGATAACAGTTTTATTCAGATTATGTTTCACCCATCAGTTTCTGTATTTACAATTTAGAATCATGCGTATGAACTTGTCAAAGTCAAAGTCAAAGTCAGCTTTATTGTCAATTTCTTCACATGTTCCAGACATACAAAGAGATCGAAATTACGTTTCTCACTATCCCACGGTGAAGACAAGACATATTTTACCAATTTTAAGTCCACAGACAAACATAACATTCAAGTAAACAAAAAAGTAAGTAAATAAGTAAATAAGAGGGCACATATAATAATGAAAAAATAAGAGCAGCAAAATTTTGTTGAAATTGTGCATAGACAGTCAATAAAAAACTAGTGCAAAGTCAGGCCAATAAGAGGCTTGGGTAGTTCTGTTTGACCTGAGTAATAAAGAAAGTGGCATAGTGGTGCAAGTTATGTAAGAGCAGCAGAAGTGTTTTTTTTCAGGACAACAACACCAAGTTGTAAAGTGTACAAGTGTGCAAGTGTTCAAGTGTGCAAGTGGAGTAGTGCAGGCGGCCATTGTGGGTTCAATGTCCAGGATGTTATGTAGCTGAGGGTGGAGGGGGGGAGAGGAGGGAGAGAGTTCAGCATCCTTACAGCTTGGTGTATGAAGCTGTTGGTGAGTCTGGTAGTCTTGGGAGCGCAGGCTTCTGTACCTCTTCCCAGAGGGCAGTAGATCAAACAGATTGTGAGCGGGGTGACTTGCATCACTCACAATTTTGGTCGCCTTGCGGGTGAGGTGGGTGGTGTAAATGTCCTTCAGGGAGGGGAGTGAAGCACCAATGATCCTTCCAGCTGTGTTCACTATGCGCTGCAGGGCTTTCCTGTTGTATTCAGTGCAGCTTCCGCCCCACACAGCGATACAGCTGGAGAGGATGCTCTCAATGGTGCCTCGGTAGAATGTGGTCATGATGGCTGGTGGAGCACTTGCTCGCCTGAGTTTCCGCAGGAAGTACAGGCGGCGCTGAGCTCTCTTCGCCAGTGATGCAGTGTTGGTAGTCCAGGAGAGGTCTTCACTGATGTGCACCCCCAGGAATTTGGTGCTGCTCGCTCTCTCCACCACAGCACCGTCGATGGTCAGTGGCAGGTGTTGGGTGTGACCTCTCCGGAAGTCAACAACAATCTCTTTGGTCTTGCTGACGTTCAGCAGGAGGTTGTTGTCCCTGCACCACGTGGTCAGATGGTCGACCTCCAACCTGTATTGAGTCTCGCCGCCCTTGGTGATGAGACCCACCAGAGTTGTGGGTCGCCAGCAAATTTCACTATGTGATTGTTGCTGTAGGTTGCAGTGCAGTCATCGTCCAGCAGGGTGAAGAGCAGCGGACTGAGCACGCAGCCTTGGGGGCCCCTGTGCTCAGTGTGATGCTGCTTGAGGTATTGTTGCCAACATCGCACTACTTGGGGCCTCTGACAGAGGAAGTCCAGTAGCCAGTTGCAGAGGTAGGTACTGAGTCCCAGTTTGTCGAGTTTGCAGATGAGTTGTTGTGGTATGGGTGGGTCTTCTGTGGGCAGGTGCTGTTTTGTGCTTCAAAGCGAGCAAAGAAGCGGTTCAGGTTGTTGAGCAGAGGGATGTTGCTCTCACAGCTCTGTGGCCGGGCTTGTAGTCCCGTGAGGGCCTGAATGCCCTGCCATAGGCTTTGTGAGTTCCTGCTGTCTTTGAAGTGGGTGGTTATCTTGTGAGTGTATTCCTTTTTTGCTTCCTTGATGCCACGGGACAGGTTGGCTCGCTGTTTTTCATGCCAGCTTCATCCCCAGCTCTGTAGGCTTTGTCTCTGGCCCTCAGCAGCCTGAGGACATCCCCTGTCAGCCATGGCTTCCAGTTAGCCCGAGTGATGATGTCTTTTATGTGGGTCACATCATCGATGCACTTGGTGATGTAAGAGGTTACAGTGTCTGTATACTCCTCTATGTCTGTCCGTTGTTGTAAGTGGCTGCCTGCTTAAACATTTCCCAGTCTGTTGTGTCAAAGCAGTCTTGAAGAGCATCAGAGGCTCCCTCAGGCCACACTTTTACCTGCTTACGAACCCGGTTTGTTCGCTTTACCCTTTGTCTGTATGCGGGCATTAGCATAACAGTGATATGGTCTGAAAGTCCAATGTGGGGGAGGGGGGTGGCTTTGTATGCTCCTTTGTGTGTAGTGTAGACCAGGTCCAGGATGTTATCTCCCTCTTGTTGGAAAATCAACATGCTGGTGTAGCTTTGGAAGTACAGTTTTTAGATCAGCATGGTTAAAATCTCCAGTGAAGATGGTGAAACCGTCTGGGTGTGCCGTCTGTTGTTCACTGACAGCCTGGTACAGTTCACTAAGAGCCGCGTTCTTATCGCTGTTGTTGTTGGTAGGCGGGATGTATACTGCGACTAGCAGAATCGCAGTAATTTCCCTTGGCAGGTAAAAGGACGGCACTTTATGATCATAAACTCCGCCAGTGGTGAGCAGTGTTTGCATACTACTACAGTGTCCGGCACCATTCGTCACGGATGTAAACACAGATTCCTCCTCCTCGTGATTTACCTCCCTTTACAATGGCCCTGTCTGCTCGATAGCATGCTAGCTGCTCCAGTTGTACAGCAGAGTCCGAATGTTGTCATTTAACCAAGTCTCAGTGAAGACGCGAGCACACAGCAGTTACTTACTGTCCGGTTCGTTGATCTCAGCAGTCGTATGTGATCCATTTTGTTGTCCAGTGATCGTACATTTGCCAGGAGAATGGATGGTATGGCTGGGCGAGTTGGGCTGGCCGCTAGCCTGGCCGGGACGCCTCAGCGCTTGCCCCTCTTCTGCTTCCTCGCACACCGCCCGGCGCTTTCTTTCGAGGAGTAGCAGGCGAAGTCGTGTTGTTGCAGGCGGAGTAGTCCGAAGTTCCTTTAAGCGTCTCTGTTGCAAAGTCCAGAACGCTGCAAAACTTGCTTTTGCAGATGTCAATTAAAACTGCCTGCTGTACTTGTAGTACGGCGTAGTAAAGACAAAGGCGAACACGTAAAACTTTCGGACAAACACTTTTAAACGAACAAAACACCGTGACGGTTGGGACAGAGAGAGGTCGCTGCATGTGTACGCGCCGCCATCTTGGACATCTTGGACTTGTTTTTATTCTTTATGTGCTCGCGTGTGTGTGTGTGCGTGCGTCTACATATTTAGTCGTAATGTTTTGGTCCTCTCTCTCTGTCTGTAGCGAGTCCAACGTAGTGTCCATCTGGAACAACGGGAAGGGCATTCCGGTGGTTGAACACAAAGAGGAGAAAATGTACGTCCCTGCCCTCATCTTCGGCCACCTCCTCACCTCCAGTAACTATGACGACGACGAGAAGAAGGTCACAGGTAAGAACAAGACCGCATTCTGCACGGAACATAGTTTAGTCATTTAGTCATTTTTCACGGAACATAGTTTAGTCATTTTGTGTCAAAGATTCTTTGGTGCACGAAACTTTGTGGGCATGTAGCCCCACAACGATGACACGGAACCATGTTTTTCGTTTTGATGTCGGCCCATTTGTGGACTGGACCCCCTGAAAGGAGGGTAGGGTGGACACAGTTTTCTGTGAATATCTCGAGAACTGTAGGGCCTAGGATGACCACATTTTTTTGTATGTTGGCTTAAGGGGTCATGCCAACCCATCTTATATCCACTCATTTGATGTATAGCGCCACCTAGTTAAAAATAAAAAGCAAAAACGAGGCGTTGTAATCTGTAATCACAGGTATATCTGGCTGACATGTTCAAAACGGCACAGAATTTGAAGTGTAGGGTCATTGACACCCTCTGAATGCATGCCAAGTTTGGTGCCATTCCGTTCATGGGGGACCATACAGTAAATTAATATATGTGTACATTTAGTGACTGTACTCTACACATGCACACACACACGCACTCATGAACACACACAAACACACACATAAAGATACATGCACACACATGCAGGCACACACACACACGTGAACACACACATGCACACACATACACACACAGTAGACATGAAGGTATATGTACGTACGCACGCACATGTGTGCACACACACACACACACACACAAGCTTGCACGCACACACACACAGGCACACACACAAGCACATGCAGGGAAGCAGACACACACACACACACACACACACCCCATTACCCCCACACACACACTCACAAGCGAAAACACACACACAGAGAAGCACACATATACACAAAAGCAAATGCACACACTCATTTACATACACAAAAGTTGCAAGAGTAGAGGATGGAATAGGAGATGGAGACAAATTGACAAGCGTGATTTATTTTTGCGAAGAGTATGTGCAGGACTGAGTGGCGGTCATATTTTGTACCGCTTTTCAGTACATCTAGTTGTGTTTATGTGTATTTTGTTTGTTTGTGATATTCTGTGGCACCTCAACAGGTGGCAGGAATGGATACGGTGCCAAACTCTGCAACATCTTCAGCACCAAGTTCACCGTGGAAACGGCGTGCAAAGAGTACAAGCACAGCTTCAAACAGGTGCGTCCCGTAGAACAGTTGTGTCCAGGTGTGTCCCGTTGATCAGGTGTGTCCAGGTGTGTCCCGTAGAACAGGTGCGTCCCGTAGATCAGGTGCGCCCCGTGAGGAACAGGTGTGTCCAGGTGTGTCCAGTGTGATCAGGGTGTGTCCCTTAGATCAGGTGTGTCCCTTTAGAACAGGTGCGTCCCGTAGATCAGGTGCGTCTTGTAGAACAGGTGTGTCCAGGTGTGTCCCGTAGATCAGGTGTGTCCCGTAGAACAGGTGTGTCCCGTAGAACAGGTGCGTCCCGTAGAACAGGTGTGTCCAGGTGTGTCCCGTAGATCAGGTGCGTCCCGTAGATCAGGTGTGTCCCGTAGAACAGGTGCGTCCAGGTGTGTCCAGGTGTGTCCGTAGATCAGGTGTGTCCCGTAGATCAGGTGTGTCCAGGTGTGTCCCGTAGATCAGGTGTGTCCCGTAGAACAGGTGTGTCCCGTAGAACAGGTGGGTCCCCCAGAGAACAGGTGTGTCCAGGTGTGTCCCTGTGAGAACAGGTGTGTCCCGTGAGAACAGGTGTGTCCAGGTGTGTCCCTGTAGATCAGGTGCGTCCCCTGTGAGATCAGGTGTGTCCCATAGAACAGGTGCGTCCAGGTGTGTCCCGTAGATCAGGTGTGTCCCGTAGATCAGGTGTGTGTGGTTATGACTGAGATTGGTATCTTATTTAGAAGAACCCCAAGATCCAGAAGACTATCTTAGTTCTGTTGGCTTTGCATACGTTTTTACAACTTCAAACAGGTTGAGAGCCACAAATGTTGCACGGTGTTGGTCCTATAGTTAACGTGAGAGAACATGTAAAAATGTAGGCTTTGCATAATTTAGTACGAGAAGAGACTAGAATATATTCCATAGCTTTGTATTTGATTCTGTTATGAGTGAAAAAGAAATGGGTTTACAAAAACGTTGTTTCAGTTTGTAGGCTACGTGTAACACCCTGAACTTCATCTCAGTTTGTAGGCCATGTGTAATCCTAAACTGTGTAACACCCTTAATGGTGAGAGCAGGGGTGAGTATAAAGTAGCATCAGGCTCTGTTCACCTGGGTTGTCTACATGTGTGCAACACTTATATGGGGTCATATACACTATTACAGGTTATTACATTATAGTGTGCACTTATGGATGGGGTCATATACACTATTACAGGTTATTACATTATAGTGTGCACTTATATGGATGGGGTCATATACACTATTACAGGTTATTACACTATAGTGTGCACTTATATGGATGGGGTCATATACATTATTACACTATAGTGTGCAACACTTATATGGGGTCATATACACTATTACAGCTTATTACACTATAGTGTGCACTTATATGGGGTCCAGGGTTTCCGTTGTCCGGTAATTACCGGACATTGGCCGGAAAAAAAAATGAAATGTCCGACAAAATTAAATCTCTCCGGTCAAATTGTCCGATTAAAATTGGCTAATAATCCCGTCCCCCTAACGCAATCTGAATTTGAGAAAAAGCCTTAAAATGTAAGCCTATATTAAAGCAATACGTCCTCTGGCTATGTTTTTAAATGTACAGGCTCTACCGTTTGAAAGCTATTAAACAACACGCATAGCCTATGCTGCATTTCAAATAGGAAGTGCACGCTTAAAACATCCATGTTAAACAATGAACAAATGAGTGAGGCGGTTCAAACATGGCCAGGCCCAGGCAGACTAGCCTTAAAAGTTTTACAGAGGCCAAGGATGATGATAAATTGGTAACGTCTGAAGCCTCAGATGTCCGGTCAACTCCACCACCACCAGATAAAAAGCAGAAGTGTCGGGCGTAGGCTATCTGTCAGGATTCATGACGTTGGAAGTGGAGTTGCGGGTTGCGGCTGCTCCAAGACACTTCTCCGTGTACACTGGACATGCAACTGTTCTGTACCTAAAGCATACAGTAGGCCTATGCTTTCTCTGTCTATGATCTGCAGGGTTAAGGCCTCCTCGAAGAGGAGATTGCTGGTCCGCGGATAATTTCCGGCACAATTAAACGGCATCATTGACCCGCGGACCAAAAGAAAAAGAAACTAAACATTTCCCAGAATAGGAAACATTTCTTAATTTATTGTTATCAAATAAAGAGGCATAGCCTTAGGGGGTAGACATATACACTATTACAGGTTATTATACGGCTCTTCACAATGCAAGTAGAATGCTCCATTGACTTGAATGGGATTTCCGAAAGTTCTAGCGGTCATTATTTCTTGGGAAAGGACCTCTGAAAACAAGAATGACCGCTGTCAATGGCAACGGAGTTTGTGCTTGGAACTTCATTCAAAAGTGAAAGCAGACGGTTGATCAGCTATGTTCTAAAGAATGTTTGATTCAAGTTCAGCGTGTGTTGCGAACTATTTGTTACTCAGCAAAAGCCACGACGAAACGGTAACAAATAAGTGTAAAGAGACATATCATGGAGTTTAATTTTTTCGTTTTGGCAAGTAGCCATATAATAAAGCGGGATAATGTATAGAACGCCGGTCATCATGGGAAAATAAGTCCCTTCAGGGAAAAACAAGACCCCTCAGCTGGCGCGTTGGGGTCCGGTTAACCCTGTCGGGACTTATTTTCCCCATAATGACCGGCGTTCTATACATTATCCCTTACTTATTACACTATAGTGTGCACTTATGGATGGGGTCATATACACTATTACAGGTTATTGCACTATAGTGGGAACTTATGGATGGGGTCATATACATTATTATGACCGCCGCTAGGAATTTGTTTTTCTTCCGGATTTTTTTTTTTTCTTCAGTAATTTTGTGCCAACAATTCCCGGAACATTGAAAGACCGCTGTGCACAAAACTTATTGGGCATGTAAGTATAAGGATATATACTTTTTTGATCCCGTGAGGGGAAATTTGGTCTCTGCATTTAACCCAATCAATGAATTAGTGAAACACACTCAGCACACAGTGAACACACAGTGAGGTGAAGCACACACTAATCCCGGCACAGTGAGCTGCCTGCTACAATGGTGGCGCTCGGGGAGCAGTGAGGGGTTAGGTGCCTTGCTCAAGGGCACTTCAGCCAGAACCGGCAACCCTCCGGTTACAAGTCCAGAGTGCTAACCAGTGGGCCACGGCAACCGTCCGGTTACAAGTCCAGAGTGCTAACCAGTAGGCCACGGCAACCGTCCGGTTACAAGTCCAGAGTGCTAACCAGTGGGCCACGGCTGCCCAAAGAATGTAGTCCCACAAGAATGACACGGAATCATTGATTTTCATTTTGATCAGTCGGCCCCTCCCCCACCGCCGGACTGATTCCCCCGAATGGATGGTAGGGCGCTGCCGACAGTTTTCTGTGAATATCTCGAGAACCGTAGGGCCTAGGAGGACCACATTTTTTGTATGTTGATCTTAAAGCCCCCCTGTGTTAGAAATTCTCCCATCTAGTGGTTAGGAGTTATATAGCAACCAACGTCTCAAGCGCTGCCTCGTTTACAACTATGGTAGCCGTCACACATCAAAACGGGCACTAGTTACTACTCCTAGACTCGTCAAAACATAAACTTCTCTCAATAAGCTAACAACATATTAATATAATGGTGTGTGTGTGTATATATATATATATATATATATATATATATATATATATATATATATATATATATATAAATTATCAGCGGGCAACCTGTAGAGAGAGTCACAAGTTTTAAATACCTTGGTGTCCACATTACTGAAGACTTAACATGGACTGTTAACACTCAATATGTTCTGAAGAAGTCCAGACAATCGACTCTACTTCCTTCACAGCTAAGGAAATTCAAAGTTTCTACATCCATCATGAAGGCCTTCTACACTTCAGCGGTTGAGAGTGTTCTAACTGGTAGCATCATCACCTGGTATGGGAACTCCACAGTTAGAGATTGTAGTACTCTGCAGAGAGTAGTGCGCTCAGCTGAACGTACTATAAGAACTCAACTCAAGAGCCCAAAAGATTCTGAAGGACTCTTCTCATCCTAACAATGGATTATTCCTACCGCTGAAATCAAGAAGACGCCTATGTAGTCACAAAGCCAGAACTGAGAGACTCAGGAGAAGTTTTTATCCCCAGGCCATCCGAACTCTGAACTCGCACTATACTGACTTTGCACACATTCACTCCTCAGCACTCTCAAACATTTCCCAACTCTGAACTCGCACTATACTGACTTTGCACTCATTCACTCCTCAGCACTCATGACCCCCCCCTACATGACTTGTAGCACTTTTACATCCCTCTCCCTATGCTACAGACCTTTTATTTATTTTCTTATTTCATCTCACGTCAGAACACACACACACACACATATCTGACTTTCTCCAACTTTTGCACATCTCCATAGAACTTTTTATTTATTATTTTTGATTTCTCCTCCATCTATCTACCCATGTCCTTGATTGCCTAGCCTTTCTAGCTAGCCTTGATTGCCTAGCCTCTCCCTTCATCATACTTGCAGTACACCCCCCCCCCCCTCTCTCCCCTACATACACAGCACATTATTTCATCAGGAAGCTTCTCCAACACACATATTGCACACTGCCCTCTCCCCACATACACAGCACACTATTGCTCTTGGGTGCTCCTTGTTGGTGCCCCCCGCCCAATCCCAATCCTCCCCCACCTTCGCCAATGAAACATTCTTTCGGACACAGAATAAATAGTTTAATTTTGCCTGTTAACCGAGCTAGCTAGCTAGCTAGCTAACGTTAGCACTGTAAACGGAAAGTGAATGGGAACGACTAGTTATGTTCGCTAGCTAGGTAGCAGCTAAGGACTTTGATTAAACTCCTTATGGGGTTAGATACATTCATATGCAATATATTACTGTATAGTGTGGGGATCATAGTTTCTACTGGTGTCATTGTTCAGGTGGTTCACTGTTTAATGGCCTGTGCTTTGTAAATTGATTTGATACACCTTTGGCTTTTAAGGTTTTTGTTGTGTGAGAACTTGAATTGTTTCTTCACAAATGTGACAAAATATGAACTTAATTTGCCATTAGCAGTGATTTCTAATTTGCGGAAGAGATGGATGTTGCTTCATTGACGTGGTGCTGGATTCTCAATGCTAACTCATAAGCGTGCTAACCCCTCCTCCGTGCGCAGACCTGGCAGAACAACATGACAAAGACCAGTGACCCAAAGATCAAGTTCTTTGATGGGGATGACTTCACGTGCGTGACGTTCCAGCCCGATTTGTCCAAGTTCAAGATGGAGAAGCTGGACAAGGACATTGTGGCGCTGATGACACGCAGGGCCTATGACATCGCCGGCTCCTGCAAAGGCGTCAAAGTCATGCTCAATGGAAAGAAGCTTCCGGTAAGACGGCCAAATATGACAACTCCTAAACTCCTGAGCCTGTGTGTGTGTGTGTGTGTGTGTGTGTAGATTTGACAACTCCTAAACTCCTGAGCCTGTGTGTGTGTGTAGATTTGACAACTCCTAAACTCATGAGCCTGTGTGTGTAGATTTGACAACTCCTGAGCCTGTGTGTGTGTGTGTGTGTGTGTGTAGATTTGACAACTCCTAAACTCCTGAGCCTGTGTGTGTGTGTAGATTTGACAACTCCTAAACTCCTGAGCCTGTGTGTGTAGATTTGACAACTCCTAAACTCCTGAGCCTGTGTGTGTGTGTGTGTGTGTGTGTGTGTGTGTGTGTGTGTGTGTGTGTGTGTGTGTGTGTGTGTATTTGACAACTCCTAAACTGCTGAGCCTGTGTGTGTAGATTTGACAACTCCTAAACTCCTGAGCCTGTGTAGATTAGACAACTCCTAAACTCCTGAGCCTGTGTGTGTGTGTAGATTTGACAACTCCTGAGCCTATGTGTGTGTGTAGATTTGACAACTCCTAAACTGCTGAGCCTGTGTGTGTGTGTGTGTGTGTGTGTAGATCTGAGCCTGTGTGTGTGTAGATCTAAGCCTGTGTATGTGTGTGTGTGTAGATCTGAGCCTGTGTGTGTAGATCTGAGTCTGTGTGTGTGTAGATCTGAGTCTGTGTGTGTGTGTAGATCTGAGCCTGTGTGTGTAGATCTGAGCCTGTGTGTGTGTGTGTGTGTGTAGATCTGAGCCTGTGTGTGTGTGTGTAGATCTGAGCCTGTGTGTGTGTGTGTAGATCTGAGCCTGTGTGTGTGTGTAGATCTGAGCCTGTGTGTGTGTGTAGATCTGAACCTGTGTGTGTGTAGATCTGAGCCTGTGTGTGTGTGTGTGTGTAGATTTGACAACACCTAAACTCCTAAACTGCTGAGCCTGTGTGTGTGTGTGTGTGTAGATCTGAGCCTGTGTGTGTAGATCTGAGCCTGTGTGTGTAGATCTGAGCCTGTGTGTGTGTCTAGATCTGAGCCTGTGTTTGTAGATTTGAGCCTGTGTGTGTGTAGATCTGAGCCTGTGTGTGTAATTCTGCCCTTGTGTGGCCCTGCAGGTGACCGGGTTCCGCAGCTACGTGGACCTGTATGTGAAGGACAAGCTGGACGAGACGGGCGTGACCTTGAAAGTCGTTAACGAGTCGGTTAACGAGCGCTGGGAAGTGTGTCTGACTCTCAGTGAGAAGGGCTTCCAGCAGATCAGCTTCGTCAACAGCATCGCCACCACCAAGGTGTGTGTGTGTGTGTGTGAGTGAGAGACAGAGAGAGAGTAATTGAGTGCGTGTCTGACCATGAGCAACAAAGCCACACACACACACACACACAGAACCTCTTTCCTCCATTCTGCTACAGAACTGCCACTTACACACACGCAACACAACTACTTTTACAAACCCACGCAACATGAAACACAGCTACTCTTACACACACACACAAAACCACTTCTTATGGTTTCAGTTACACTGATGATGCAAAGTTTGCTAGCAAGTAAGCTAATATGGAAAGTTCGCTAGCAAGTTAGCTAAGATCACACATTCTCTGCTAAGATGAAGAGTTTGGGGAATGTGTTGCGCATATCGCCATCTAGCATGGCGGAGTAAAACATTAATACTTGGGTCTACGACAGTGTTTCTCAAACTTTTTCAGACGAAGGACCACTTAACTAACCAATAAAAAAGAAACGCACGGACCACCTAGCTAAAAAAAAAAAGAAAAAAAAAGACCCACTTGGGATAGCTGGATAGGTGGACTTTGAGAAACACTGGTCTACGAAGATCATGACAGTGGTCCATTCAAATCTTTTATTGTCTATGGTCAAATCCCAGCCGAGCTATAACTGTAGCTCGACTTACCTGTGCATGTAAACTTACTGATTGACAAAAAATCAGAATGAGTTCTAACAGACGAGTAGCCCTGTGGACACACAATATTGGAAAATTGAGATGTGTGAAACACTATTTCACTGAAATGGTAATCAGAAATAATTTATTACAAAGGACTAAAATGTTTTGACTAAAACTGACTAAGACTAAGATACCTTTAGTTTTCTTTTGACTAAAACTAGACTAAAATGATGAGACTTTTAGTCGACTAAAACTTGACTAACAAAAATTATATTTGAATGACTAAATATGAAAAAGACTAAAAAGGACATTTCGTCACAAGACTAAGACTAAATTAAAAATGGGTGACAAAATTAACACTACAGTGTCTGTCTGTTTATACCCTGAACAGAGACAGATTATGCTCTGAACTGTACCCAAGTGATGTTATCAGCTGCTATGATCAATTACAAATGTTTCTTAAAGAAAAAACTAAACCACTTCTAGTTAAATCATAACCTTCTACAGTATATGCTTATGGGGATGCATATGAAATGCAATTACACAGAAAAGAGAATATGCATGTTTCAGTTTATAGAGGACCAAGACTTCCCCCCAAAGGCCTATTTTGTTAGCCTTGAAAAAGACTGAATGACTGAAGAAGGGCAGGAAAAGTCTGAAGGTTTAGACATCAGACACTGGATCTCCTTCCTGTTCTCTCTTGATAATAATAACACTGGATCTCCTTCCTGTTCTCTCTTGATAGCAATAACACTGGATCTCCTTACTCTCTCTTGATGATAATAACACTGGATCTCCTTCCTCTCTCTTGATAATAATAACACTGGATCTCCTTCCTGTTCTCTCTTGATAACAATAACACTGGATCTCCTTCCTCTCTCTTGATGATAATAACACTGGATCTCCTTCCTCTCTCTTGATAATGGATCTCCTTCCTGTTCTCTCTTGATAATAATAACACTGGATCTCCTTCCTGTTCTCTCTGCTGTTCCTCACTGAGGACAACAAAAAAAAAATATATTTAGTATGGTCTGTTAGAGAAAACAAACATTTTTGGGCTTTTTTGGCCTTATTTGGACAGGACCGTGGAGAGTGACAGGAAGCAAGTGGGAGAGAGATGGGGTGGGATCACATGACCGCAGGAGAGAGAGATGGGGTGGGATCACATGACCGCAGGAGAGAGAGATGGGGTGGGATCGGAGAATGACCGCAGGTCGGATTCGAACCTGGGTCCCCGTGGGCACTCGGACCCGTGAGCTCATGTTTAATGTGTGTTTGTGTGTGTGTGTGTGTGTGTGTATGATGGGCTTGTACAGGGCGGCAGACATGTTGACTATGTCGTGGACCAGATTGTATCAAAGCTCATTGAGGTGGTCAAGAAGAAAAATAAGGCGGGTGTCAACGTGAAACCCTTCCAGGTAAACAGCACGCACACCCACACATTACACACATCACACTACATACAACACACACACACACACACATTGCACACACACACACACACACACACATTACACACATTACACACATCACACACATTACACACAGAATGTCCTTATACACACTAGGGGTGTGAATCTATCATGTAAAAGACGATACGATTCGCATCTAGATACATGGGCACGATTCGATACAAGAAAAGATTCATGTTCATAAAAAACTATTCAGTACGATTCGATGCGATGCAATTCGATGCAGTTCAAGAATGGAAAGCATTCTGAAAGATTATTTATCATTTGCTCAAGGTGCACATTAATTTTATATTATCAGTTATTATGGTCATGGTTGTCAATTAGGCAAAAAAAAGTGTGAATATGATTATCTAAACTGAGGTTTGTTTCATATACTGTATTGAAATGAAAAAATAATAGTCTACATTTCAAACACAGCAGCCAAATACTTTATAGAGTTATATCTGATTGTTTTCATGGAGCTGTAGCCTAGTTGAGGTAAGACAATACCGAAATAAAATAAAACAGTGCTTACGACACTCTTGGCCTTTTCTCATATAGCCTACAAGAATAAAATAGGCCTACATATCAATAAACTCTCTGCGTTTATTTTGTTCCAACGGTAGACCTAATGCAGAAACCTATAATGCCACAAGTCTGAGTGAATATGAACAAAATAATTGGCTAATAATTTGTGCATCGTTTTAGCAAGGGCCAAATTATTATTTAACATTAAGGAAATCCCTTCATCAAACGTAAGGCTATACTCTACAGACTATCGTTGCTGTTTAGTGTTTAATTTCACGCTGGATTTTGAAAAACAAAAGAGTAAAAACTGTTAAACAAACGACCGAGTGCAAGTTGTCACGTGCTTAAGTTGCAGTAGATGTATGGGTAATGAGGTCCTTTGACAACTTTGGGCAATGAATGTAGCCAAAAACAAACTGCATTACCCACAATTCTGTGTCATAGTTTCATGATGAACGCGCTGCTTGGAACGTAAATGAGAGTCTGAGCGAGCAGAAAAGGTTGTGAACCGATTCATAACAAGTAAATCGATATAACTATCGGTTCATTTCAGTTTTATTCCGATACGAGGCTTCATGTACCGATGTAGCCATATCTTACACGTTAAAAACGGATACCGATACGTATCGGTTAATCTTTACACCCCTAATACACACACACAGATAGATATCTAGATATCTAGATAGATAGATAGATAGATAGATAGATAGATAGATAGATAGAGAAATTCAAGGGTCTCAGTAGCATATAGACATCACATACAACATGCACTTACAGCAGAAATGGTAAACATAAGTATAAACATATAACTAAACTCCACTGTACAATAAAGACAGCAGAAGATAAGAAAACTAACAATACTAAATACATTATATAAATTAAATTAAATTAAGAAAGTCCAATGTGCTTGAGGTTGATCAAGCATAAGACGCTTGTAGTGACGGGGAGTGTCATAGTGAAGGTGCAAAAAGTAGTCCAACCATAGTCCTTTAGTTATGTGTGCATGGCAAGGTGCTCAAGAGAGTGAGTGTCATGGTGAAGGTGCAAAAAGTAGTCCAACATTAGTCCAACAGTGCAAGAGTAGGTCTAGAGACCAGCATAAATAATATGGACAAATAGGAGAGTAATGTATAATGTAGACAAGGTAAAATAAAAAAACAATTTCAGTGCAAGAACAGGTTGAGGTAATAGGGTGATAGCCATTCATTCATTCAGTATTGTAGCAGAAGCCTGACCGCAGCCATTGATCATGTGGGCTAATATAGCATGAAAAACAGTGTAGCAGTAAAACAGTAGGGTATAACATTAGGCTGTGTACAGTAGTAAAACAGTAGTAAAGCAGTAGTGGGCAGTCAGTACTCAAACATGGAGAGGGTGGAGAGGCAGACAGACTAAGCAGAGAAGTCTATCTCTCCTCTTCCCTTTAGTAAGGCATTGAACAGTTCAATGGCCCTAGGTACAAATGACTTCCTCAGTCTTTCAGTTGTGCATGGCAGTGAGTGAAGTCTCCAGCTGATCAAGCTCTTTTGGTTTTTGATAGTGCTGTAGAGTGGATGACATTCATTGTCCAAGATGTTGATCAGTTTGTTTAGGGTCCTTTTGTCAGATATTGAAGTGATGCACTCCAGTTTAGCTCCCACTACAGAGCCAGCCTTCCTTACCAGCCTGTCAAGTCGCCCAGCATCCTTCTTCTTTGTGCTTCCTCCCCAGCATACCACTGCATAGAAGAGGGCGCTGGCCACAACAGACTGGTAGAACATCCTGAGGAGCTTGCTGCACACATTGAAGGACCGCAGCCTCCTCAGGAAGTACAGCCTGCCTTGTCCTTTCTTGTAGGGTGCATCAGTGTTGGCTGACCAGTCCAGTTTATTGTCCAGGTGGGGACCCAGATACTTGTAGGTGCTTGCCACCTCCACATTGACCCCATCAATGGAGACTGGTAGCAGAGGGCCTAGACCTCAATCCCATCCACCACCATCTCCTTGGTCTTTGAAGTGTTGAGTTGAAGGTGATTGAGTTTGCACCACTGCACAATGTCCTCCACCAGGCTCCTGTACTCCTCCTCTTGCTCATCCCTGATACACCCCACAATTGCAGTATCATCAGAAAACATCTGCATGTGGCATGACTTGGTGTTGTAGCAGAAGTCAGATGTGTACAGGGTGAACAGAACTGGAGAGAGCACAGTTCCCTGTGGCGCTCCGGTGCTGCTGATCACAGTGTCAGAGAGACAGTTCTTCAGTCTGGCGAACTGTGGTCGCCGTCAGGTAATCTGTAATCCAGGTTACCAGGTGGCGTCCACACCCATCTGCAAGAGCTTGTCTCCCAGTCTGAGGGGTTGGATGGTGTTAAAAGCACTTGAGAAATCAAAGAACATGATTCTCACAGCATTTTTCCCCTTGTCTAGGTGAGAATGTGTCCTGTGTAGAAGATAAGTGATGGCATCGTCCACGCCCACTTTCTCCTGGTATGCAAACTGTAACGGGTCTAGTGCATGGCGTACCTGGGGTCTGAGCATACCTAAGACCAGTCGCTCCATTGTTTTCATCACATGTGATGTTAGGCGCCACAGGCCTGAAGTCATTAAGCTCACTGGGGGGTGTGGTTTCTTGGGGACGGGGTGAGACATGATGTCTTCCACAGTGTTGGAACTTGTCCGAGGCGTGACTCCAGTTGAAGATGTGCTTCAGTGGCTCCCCAGTTCAGCAGCACAGGCCTTGAGCAGCCTTGGACACAGTCTGTCAGGCCCGGCTGCCTTCGAGGATGAAGTTTTTTAAAAGATAACTTACTTGATCAGCTGTAATGATGGGGGGATGAGGGTGGAGGGGTGAGGAGGAGGAGGGGTGCTTCTGAGAGGGTTGCCGTGTGGCTAGAGACTGATGGCCGTTGGCGTTGGCTGAAGCCGCACTACTCGTGGTCACCATGTGGGGGAGAGGTGCGATAGCCTGTCAGCAGTAATGATGATGGGGGGGGCATCTGTGGTCTGTGTGTCTGATGGCTGTTGACTGAGGTCGTTGTCACCTCTTTGTTCGTGGTAGCCATGTGGGGGAGGGGTGCAATATCCAGTGATGGTGGGGGTGAATGTTGGTAATGGTAATGTGGTGGGGTGGGGGTTGGGGGATGGGCAATCGAACCTGTTGTAAAAGTGGTTCAGCTGGTTTGCCCTGTCCAGGTCTCCCTCCACAGAGCTGCTGCTCTTCTTAAGGCCAGTGATAGATTTCATACAGTCCCACATCTCCTTCATGTTGTTATCTTGCAGCTTCTGTTCCATCTTCCTTCTGTAGTCCTCCTTAGCCTCTTTAAGCTTATTCTTGAGTTCCCCCTGTACTCGCCTCTGCTCTGCCATGTCCCCCTCCTTAAACACCATATTTTTCCTATTGAGAAGGGTCTTGACATTACTGGTTATCCAAGGCTTGTTATTTGGATAGCAGCGTACAGTCCTTGTGGGAACAACAATGTCCATACAGAAGTTCAGATAGTCAGTAGTGCAATGTGTGACCTCCTCTAAGTCCTCTCCATTCAGTAGCACACTCCAGTCAGTGGACTCAAAGCAGTCTCTCAAAGCCTCATCCGCTTCCGGTGTCCACTTCCTGAAGGTGCACGTGGCAACTGGTAGCCTCTGAACTTTTGGCTTGTACATTAGCTGCAAATGAATGAGGTTATGGTCCGACTTCCCCAGTGGGGGAAGGGGGGTGGCACTGTAAGCATCCCTCACGTTTGCATACATGAGATCTATTGTCCTGTTTTTCCTAGTTGGGCAGTCAACAAACTGGTAAAAGTTTGTGAGGGTGGAATCCAGTGTAATGTGGTTAAAGTCACCAGAGATCGCAAAGAAGGCATCACTGTGCTGAGTTTGGAACCTAGCGACTGTAGAGTGAATGACGTCACACGCTGTCCGGGAGGGCTTGAGGTGGAACGTAAACACAGACAGCAATTGCGTGCGAGAACTCCCTCGGCATGTAGTACGGACGGAGACTAACCGCTAATAACTCCACATCCTTACAGCATACAGTCTCCTTCACTGTAACATGTCCGGGATTGCACCATCTATTGTTAATGTACAGCACCAGTCCGCCTCCCTTCTTTTTGCCAGAAAGTTTACAGTCTCTGTCCAAACGAGCTACACTGAAGCCGGGCAGCTCAACTTTAGCTGGGGGGGATATGGCTTGTTAGCCACGTCTCCGTAAAGCATAGCTAACTACAATCCCTGTACAGCTTCTGATTTCTTACCAGGGCAGCCAGTTGGTCAGTCTTGTTGGCCAGTGAGTTCACGTTTCCCATCACCATCGAAAGAACTGAGGGCTTGTGTCTCCACTTCTTCTCCCGACGCCTAGTCCTCACTTAAACTCCCGCTCTGCACCCCGAAAGCACCACAGCTCCTCCGGGATGTTTACGTGAACCCTACCAGCATTCCGTCGTATTGTAAGCAGCTAATTCCTTGTGTACACAAGTTTGCTGCCGCTGGAGCATTGTAATAGATCCATATCCATAGGATAGAATGAAAACACTCCTCAAAGTGCGTAATCCAAAAAAAGTTGCGAAGTAAAAAAGTAAAAAGTAAACAAAAGACGGTAAGAAAAACACAGACATGGAGCTACCTGGACAGGTGTATAGATATATGGAGCTACCTGGACAGGTGTATAGATATATGGAGCTACCTGGACAGGCTGCCTCTCTCGTCGGCGCCGGAACCTGCACACACACACATTACATACACACACACACACACACACACACACACACACACAGCACATCCTTACACACACACACACAAACACACACACACATACACATTATACACATCACACACAGAACCCACTTCCCACTTGTATTGTCATTATTATGTTACTCAATCATATTTTAGACAAAAAATATCATATAAAAAATAATGTCTCTTTGAATCTTTCCTGTGATGGCCAAATCTTGTGTAGGATGACCAAGGCTTCCTACATGACATGATGTTTTTGTTTATTTGTTGTTGTTTGTGTCCAGGTGAAGAACCACATCTGGGTGTTTGTGAACGCTCTGATCGAGAACCCCACCTTTGACTCTCAGACCAAGGAGAACATGACGCTTCAGACCAAAAGCTTCGGTTCCAAATGCCAGCTCTCCGAGAAGTTCATCCGCTCGGTACACATGCACACGCACACACACACACACACACACTCACTCACAAGTACAAAACACATACTCAAAAGCACACACGCACACACACTCACACTCACACACCCACACTCTCACAAGCACACACACACATACACACACACAGTTTCCATTAGATGCTCTGTTCCTGACTGCTGTGTGTGTGTGTGTGTGTGTGTGTGCGCGCGCTCTGCAGGCTACTAACTGTGGCATTGTGGAGAGCATCCTGAACTGGGTGAAGTTTAAGGCCCAGACGCAGCTCAATAAGAAGTGTTCCTCCGTCAAGTACAGCAAGATCAAAGGCATCCCCAAGCTGGACGACGCCAACGATGCAGGTGAGAAAACAGAAACCCCACAGTCTCCAACGGAGAGTTCCTGTCTTTGATTATGATTGGCAAAATTAAATTCAATTCAAATTAAATTTATTGTTCTTATAGAGCGCCAAAACATTACACATGTATCATGGCGCTTTACAGAATGTAGGCAATCAGAGAAAAAAGAACAGAGGAAGAAAAGAAAGAAAGAAAGAAAGAAAGAGAGAGGCCCCTGGGTAACCGGGGAGGAAAAACTCCCTAGAATTGGAGATACATATAGAAAGAAACCTCGAGCAGATCCACGACTCAAGGGCTTGACCCATCTGCCTAGGGTCATTACGGACAGTAAGGTCTGTATACATGACAAATGCATATGATAGTCGGGTGTGGACATGGTGTGGACATTCAAGAGAGTTCCATTATCAGCATCATAGTTGGCCCCACAAGACTTCCTTTTTAACATTCCATATGTTATCTTAATGTAGAGGAAGTAGATCGGGAACCAAATAGAATGTTCAAGCATTGTTTTTGTTTTTATTGTTGAAAGAGTCTATATGACTGCATTCTATATGACTGCATTCTATATGACTGCATTCTATATGACTGCATTCTATATTTTGCATTCTATATGACTGCATTCTATATGACTGCATTCTATATGACTGCATTCTATATGACTGCGCCATGAATTGATATAAAGTTGTTCTAAAATAACAACAGAGTTGCTGCGTCTTTGCAACCATTCCGCCAGCAGAATTGTTTTCTTTGCGGAAGCACAATTATTTTTTTTTATTATATTTGTTGTTGCTGTGTCTTTATTTTATGAAATCTAGTAACTGTTTTAGAACATCAATGGGTTCCAGAGATCTTAGTGTAGGCCCTTAGCGGTTCTAAAATCCCTGTAATCTACGACCTTGCGAGTCTTGTTCCTTAAAGCAGTTCCACACACACTAGCTTCAGACGGGCAGAGCCACATCAGGGCCACATCAGGGCCACATCAGAGCCACATCAGGGCCACATCAGGGCTACATCAGGGCCACATCAGGGCCACATCAGAGCCACATCAGGGCTACATCAGAGCCACATCACCATAACCATAACATCAGGGCTACATCAGAGCCACATCAGAGCCACATCAGGGCTACATCAGAGCCAGGTCAGGTCATCAGAGCCAGTTCAGGGTTAGGTGAGGGTCAGACATAATTGTCAGATGCAGCCTTGATGAAACCATTCAGGGCCAGAGGTCCTTCAGACCGTCAGGGTCTACTGCAATTGAGCCCACTTTAACACTGATGTGTGTGTGTGTGTGTCGGCAGGGGGGAAGCACTCGTCGGAGTGTACTCTGATCCTAACTGAGGGAGACTCGGCGAAGACGCTGGCTGTGGCGGGCCTTGGGGTGATCGGACGCGACCGCTACGGTGTTTTCCCCCTCAGGGGCAAGATCCTCAATGTGCGAGAAGCCACACACAAGCAGGTGAGCTGGAGAGCGTCTGTGTCTGCTACAGTGTGTGTGTGTTGTGTGTGTGTGTGTGTGTGTGTGTGTGTCATTACTGTAAAACAGCTTGATGCTCAGTCAATTTCTCCCTGAATAAAAAACGGTTGATGATGATGAAATTCCACCCTCTGCTTGTAGATCATGGAAAACGCTGAGATCAACAACATCATTAAGATCGTGGGTCTGCAGTACAAGAAGAGCTACGAAGACCCCGAGTCACTGCGCTCGCTTCGCTACGGGAAGATCATGATTATGACAGATCAGGTACGGTTGTGTATGTGTGTGTGTGTGTGTGTGTGTTTGTGTGTGTGTGTGAGTGTGTGTGTGTGTGTGTGAGTGATCCGGAATCACTGCGGTTGCTACGGCAAGATCATGATCGTGACAGATCAGGTATGGTGGCCTGCAGGGACCAATCCTCTGGTGTGATTAGAAGAGAGAAAAGCGCATCCAAGAGACACGGACGTGAATTCAGAGCCAAATATGATTAAGACTGATCGGGACAGATCACTGAAATATTATTATTATTATTTTTATTATTATTATTTATCGGGACAGATCACATTTCTCTCTGATCGGGACAGATCACATTTCTCTCTGATCGGGACAGATCACATTTCTCTCTGATTGGGACAGATCACATTTCTGCCAGTTTGTGTTATGTTCTCTGTTTGATGTTATCTCTGTTCTATGCCAGTTTGTGCTATGTTCTCTGTTTGATGTTCTCTCTGTTCTATGCCAGTTTGTGCTATGTTCTCTGTTTGATGTGCTGTGCACACTATGCCTCTTCTCAGGATCAAGATGGTTCTCACATCAAAGGTCTTCTCATCAACTTCTTCCACCACAACTGGCCTTCCCTGCTCAAACACACCTTCCTGGAGGAGTTCATCACGCCCATTGTCAAAGTAAGGCAAATGTCACACACTTTGTTAATCTAAGATTATGTTATGCACGTTTTAAGGACATTAGGCAAAACAATAATTCTACACACTACACACAAAAGTGCGTTATGTTAAAAAAAACGGAAAGGAATATGTAAATTATATTGAAACAGCATGGTAATGAATCTAAGATTATGTTATGCTCAGGAATATGTAAATTGTAGATCTAGGTTTAAATTTAATTTGAGCTATGTTGCACCACTTAATTTTAAGCATGTATTAACTAATCCACGATTAAAACCTTTAAAACCTGTGATTAAAACCTTGACCGGTGGGTTGTACCAACAAGGATTACATTTTAACCTGGATTTAATCAGTTTATCCATTAAACCTAGTTTAAAGATAATCAGGTCACTGCCACACTGCAAAAAGTGATATCTTACTAAGTGTTACAAAATCTAGTTAGTATTGTTTTTAGTATAAGGATACTTACTTTGAACTTTTTTGTAAGATTATTAAAATAAGTCAAAATCTTACATTAAAGCATAAAAAAACAAGTACATTTATTTGCTAATGGATTAAGAAAATATATCTTAACAATTTGTCTGAAATCTTAAATCTCATCTTAAATTAAGGTACATTTTCTTAATCCATTGGCAGATACATGCTTGTTTTTTATGTCTTAATTTAAGATTTTGACTTATTTTAAGTCAAATAATCTTACAAATAATCTTACAACAGGGTTCCTACACAGCATGGAAAACCTGGAAAAGTATGGAATTTGATTTTAGTAATTTCCAGGTCTGGATAAGTATGGAAAAAAGAAACAAGGGTATGGAGAAATATTTGTGTTTCCAGACTATTGCATCTACAGTACTAATCACTTTACTCAGGTCATAATGAACCATTCCTACTGTTGTGTAGCTTAACTGTCAGTCCATATCATCAAGATACAATTGAATGGGGGTCCTCAGAAACAAATCTCTCCCACAAGGGGACCCTGGTACCAAAACCAAATTAAGAACCCCTGTTCTATGCAAGTGCCCTACACCATTGTGCACTGGCATGTTTGTGTAGCTCTGCTATTTTCGGCTATTAAAACACTGGTAGACTTTTTTGATTTTGTAAAAGATACCAAGACATGGATACTGCATTATCTGATAAACTGTTATTGCAAACAAATAATATTGTTTACGGTGATTTCTGAGGCCTCTGCCAGCAGTGCACTAGTCTCCAACATATGTATGCTATGCTTGTATCTACAGAGAACTAAAAATGTGAGTGCACCTTCCAACACAGCACTTCCCCCAACAAAAAGTATCCAAGGCCTACCAAGTTAAAAATAAATTATTATACAGCTCTTCACAGTGCTAGTAGAACGCTCCATTGACAATGTCTAGAATATGGACAGAAAAATGTACCGAGAAATTTGAGTGTGGAAAAAGTATGGAATTTTGAAATGGAAAATGTGTAGGAACCCTGTTACAAGAAAGATTATAACACATGGTAAGATATCACTTTTTGCAGTGCTTGTTTAATTGCGTATGTGATTTTGAAATAGAATCTTGTTACAGATTCCTTGTTGAATCGGTACCTCCTTCAATCCATCTAATATAGGTAGCCATTTCAGAAATTTAAACCACCTCAGCAGCAGGGTTAAAATGAATCCCTAACTGATATTTAAATCACAGTTGAGCTGTGAAATAGATCCAGGTTTATGTGAACATTTAAACCAAGATTAAAAGGAAGAATTAATTGTAAACCTGATTACCTTTAAACTAGGTTTAAGGTTTGGTGCAACTAGATTAATAGATAACCCTTGATTTAATCCAGGTTAAAACATTATCCTTGTTGGTGCAACCCACCCAATATGTTGATTTAATCCAGGTTAAAACATTATCCTTGTTGGTGCAACCCACCCAATATGTTGCACATGTTCCCTGCATATGTCACATGCTTAATCATAGAGTAAAACTGTTTATCATCTCATTTAAATAGTCTAGTTGTCAATAGAGGTGTGTGTGTGTGTGTGTGTGTGTGTGTGTGTGTGTGTATGTATGGAATCTACAGTAACAGTCATACTTAACTGTGTGTGTGTGTGTGTGTATGGAATCTACAGTAACAGTCATACTCAACTGTGTGTGTGTGTGTGTGTTTTACAGGTGACCAAGAACAAGCAGGAAATGTCCTTTTACAGCATTCCAGAGTTTGATGAGTGGAAGAAACAGACGGAGAACTTCAAAACATGGCACATAAAGTATTACAAAGGTCGACATTTAAACCTAAACCTAACATGGCACATAAAGTATTACAAAGGTCGACATTTAAACCTAAACCTAACATGGCACATAAAGTATTACAAAGGTCGACATTTAAACCTAAACCTAACATGGCACATAAAGTATTACAAAGGTCGACATTTAAACCTAAACCTAACATGGCACATAAAGTATTACAAAGGTCGACATTTAAACCTAAACCTAACATGGCACATAAAGTATTACTAAGGTTGCACATTTAAACCTAAACATGTGTTACCTGTCTGCATTTGATATTTCTGAGCATCATCCTCTTCACTCTTGCTAAAGGTGCTGTGTGTGTGTGTTTCTCCTATCCTGATGCAGGTCTAGGAACCAGCACCGGTAAAGAGGCAAAGGAGTACTTTGCGGACATGGAGAGACATCGGATCATGTTCCGCTACGCGGGCACAGAGGATGATGCTGCCATCACACTGGTACGCACACACACATGTTGGTGGAGGAGAAACAGTGTTGGGTTGGGTTCTAATGCAGTGTTGGGTTAGGTTCTAATGCAGTGTTGCAGTGTTAGGTTGGGTTCTAATGCAGTGTTGGGTTGGGTTCTTATGCAGTGTTGGGTTGGGTTCTAATGCAGTGTTGGATTGGGTTCAGATACCACCCCAACCAAACCTTATAGATTATGTAAGTTATATATAAGTTGTCAAGCTTAATCAGACAGATTAACTGTCCCATTACAGCTTATGCAAAATGACGTACACCCATTTGAATGAGGACAAAAGTGACGACAAGCCCATAACTGGGCAACTCTGTTTGCAAACTTCCAGTTTCACACCAGTTATTCCCACATGAGATGACATTTTCACTGGGACTTTATTTTCCCCCGGAATTTATTTTCCCCATGCACATGAACGCACCATAGGTTTCCTTTATGTAGCCTATGCTGATTGCTGTGTGCATGGGATTGACGTATGTGCAGGGTAGAAATTTGACTGAAATTGCATTAAATCAGGTTGTTTTAACTAATATTATTCTGCAAGATGGGGTTTTGTCCACTACATTTAAGTTCCCTGTTATAGACCAAGTTGCCATATTAAAAATTCCCAGTTTATTCCCATTAATTCCCGTTAATTTCTGTATATTCCCGTTAATTCCCATGGAAAGTTTCCAACTTTGAAAATTCCCGGAATTTTGCAACCCTAGTTCTAATGCAGTTTTGGGATGGGTTCTAATGCGGTGTTGGGTTGGGTTCTAATACAGTGTTGGGTTCTAATGCGGTGTTGGATTGGGTTCTAATGCAGTGTTGGGTTGGGTTCTAATGTAGTTTGTATTTTAAGTGTGTTAGACACAGAGAGATGGAAAGTTGGTCACTGAGACAATGAAATGAGTGACTTTAGATTAGTGAACTCTCTCTCTCTCCATCCCTCCCCCTCTTCCCCCCCTCTCTCTCTCCATGCCTCCCCCCCTCTTCATCCCCCTCTCTCCATCCCTCCCCCCTCTTCCTCTCTCTCCATCCCTCCCCCCCTCTTCCTCCCCTCTCTCTCCATCCCTCCCCCTCTTCCCCTCCCCCCCCTCTCTCCATCCCTCCCCCTCTTCCTCCCCCTCTCTCCATCCCTCCATCAGGCGTTCAGTAAGAAGAAGACGGATGACAGAAAGGAGTGGCTGACCAACTTCATGGAGGACAGACGCCAGAGAAGGATGCACGGCCTGCCCGAGGTGTGTGTGTGTGTGTGTGTGTGTGTGTGTGTGTGTGTGCCCGAGGTGAGTGTGTGTGTGTGTGTGTGCCCGAGGTGAGTGTGTGTGTGTGTGTGTGTGTGTGCCCGAGGTGAGTGTGTGTGTGTGTGTGTGTGCCCGAGGTGAGTGTGTGTGTGTGTGCCCGAGGTGAGTGTGTGTGTGTGTGTGCGAGGTGAGTGTGTGTGTGTGTGCCCGAGGTGAGTGTGTTTGTGTGTGTGTGTGCCCGAGGTGAGTGTGTGTGTGTGCCTGATGTGTGTGTGTGTGTGTGCCCGAGGTGAGTGTGTGTGTGTGTGTGTGCCCGAGGTGAGTGTGTGTTTGTGTGTGTGTGTCTGTGTGCACACTACAGTAGCATCAGATAAAAAAAAAAAAGCCCCAGAATCAAACTTGTAAAAAAACAAATCAAACTCCCTCAGTGACCATACTGACGCAGAGTGCATTATGCTTGAGTCAAGGTCCCGTAAGAGCGCTCTTTAGTACCCTCCTAGTGCCCACTAACTAGAACTCTTTAGTACCCTCCTAGTGCCCACTAAATAGAACTCTTTAGTACCCTCCTAGCGCCCACTAAATAGAACTCTTTAGTACCCTCCTAGTGCCCACTAAATAGTAACTAAACCGGTGGTCTCAAACTCAAATGAGCTAGGGGCCACTTCGGCCAACGTCATCTGAGTGGAGGGCCACGTCAGTGTTAAAGAATAATACATATAACATGCAATGCTTTTTTTGTCAAATACTAGGCTACACAAAACTGCAAAGAGAAATTGCACATCTTTTTATCTCTTTTTAGACACCTGTGCTAACAACCTTAGCTTATAATTAAAATAATGATAAAATAAATATTAATACAAATTAAAAAAAAACAAAAAGCATAAAAACAGGTATGTGTGTGTTTCACTCCAAATAAAAATATTTTCCTCTCATAACTTATTTAAACCTGCATGGCAGGCTTAAAGCACCAGGGTTAAGAAAACAACACCATTGGATTTTGACATCAACATTTCAAAAGGCTTGAAAGTCCTACTGTGAATCTTTGAGTTTAAAAAAAAGTTTATGAAGGGGGTAAATGTATCTAATTTGCCACTGGATGGCAAGCACCTCAAATTATGCACCTTTCGGTAAATACTGGATGTTGAACATATTTTAGCAGGTTTACTTTCTTTTTTGGGATATTACCCACATAACAAATTAACAGGAAAACAGTGGGCCTAAGATGTAAACCAACAATAGTAAACTATTACTAGCCTATAACCACAAACCATTATTATAGGCCTACAATAAAGTAGCCTGGTCATATCGGTGGGTGACTTCAGACACCTATTTTTACTACCCCTGCTGTCTGTACCACGTCCATTACGGACACGATCATCACAATTACCACTGCCACCTCCAGCTATGTTGGGCAGAGGGTCGAAATAAGCATGGTAGGGCCTATGCTTAGTGGACACCGTCGTGGCTATACACGCAAGGCGCACCTTACGTTATGTTAACGTTGAAGAACATTACGGACCAACAAACTGTCGCTGTTATAGCAGCTAAGTCCACCGAGTTGCTGATCTACAAGATCGCCCACGACTTTCGGACTGGTATGCTTCCAGTGATCTCCAGACTAACAAGGCCTAACGTTCACGTTATCTCCAGACTGCCAGTGAGTGTAAAGAACTTTGTTGGCGTTGCATCGGTTGTGGAGACACAGCTGTCAGCAGTTTCCTTGCGAGTCATCTTTGCCCTTGGACATTTTCAGCCGGGTTGGAAATTGGACTAATTTTATTTACATTTTTATTTATTTTATTTATCAATATGTTTGTTGTATGTCTTGGTGTCACAGTGCGGCTGGCGACTCACGCCGATCCGTCCGCTATTGTCTTTGTTAGTCTATGTGTCAATGACAATATCTTATATGTGGAGCGCTTTGGGTTGCACTCTGTGCATGTTAAATGCGCTATACAAATAAAACTGACTTGACTTGACTTGACCTCCATTCACAGACGCACCGTGACTATCACTGTCAATAGATGATCGATCATAATCTCCAAAAGGCAGATATTCTCCTTCAGAATCAGAATCTAGGTGAATAACATAGCCTACCCAAGACTTAATCACACGTGAACGTTTTTTCAACATTTGGTGTAGGTCTATTTTTGCTTCAATTTGTGCAAAACTATGGCCTGCATTGCTTCCACGCCATTACAAACAAATGCACGTCTTTGTGTTTCTCGCATGTAATACAAGTATTTCCTGAAAACTTTGTGCAGCTAATTTGGGATTTGAATCTAAGCTCTGGATGTCTAGCAACTGGTGGAGGAGAGTACAAATGGGATTTGTCACCGTACTTAGATCTATCGTCTATCTTAATCAGTGTTGTTGTTTGTCGCAATTAAAAATACCCTCAAGGGCCGAATTACATTATTATTTTGACATCAGGTCACAGGCCGGAATTGGGCTGGGCCGGAGTTTGAGACCCCTGAACTAAACTAATCTAACTCCTAGTGCCCATTAAATAGTAAACTAAACTAATCTAACTCCTAGTGCCCATTAAATAGTAAACTAAACTAATCTAACTGCTAGTGCCCATTAAATAGTAAACTAAACTAATCTAACTCCTAGTGCCCATTAAATAGTAAACTAAACTAATCGCCTTTACCCCCCCCTTCCTTTACCCCCTTCCTCTCTCTTTTCTCCATCATCTCCCCCTCTTTCCGTCTCACTCCTACTCTTACGCTGTTACTCCTCTCTTTCCTCTTTCATCATCCTTCCTCTTCCTCTCTCTCTCTCTCTCTCTCTCTCTCTCTCTCTCTCTCTCATATCTCTCGAACCCAAACCAAGTACTTGTCCTACAATGACTTCATCAACAAGGAGCTGATCCTGTTCTCCAACTCCGATAATGAGCGCTCTATTCCTTCCCTGGTTGATGGTAAGCCACAAGTTCCTGAACGCTACTTTCTGTCAGTTTTGATTAAATGTTGAATGGTGCGTTAGTTCTGTATTTGATCTGGTTAAATGGGGTGGCTGTTGAATGGTGCGTTAGTTCTGTATTTGATCTGGTTAAATGGGGTGGCTGTTGAATGGTGCGTTAGTTCTGTATTTGATCTGGTTAAATGGGATGGCTGTTGAATGGTGCATTAGTTCTGTATTTGATCTGGTACTTACAGTAGACTGAATTCAAGTAGACTCAGTAGACTGAATTCAAGTTGTTCACATCAGCATGGCTGTTCAAGATGAAGAGCGAGTCATTGCTGTAGAACATGCTTCTATGCTACCAACGCCTGTTCTGTGAGAATAATGTAAGAGTCAGATTGGTCCCATTCTGATGATGTCATCACTGCGCTTCTATGCTACCAACGCCTGTTCTGTGAGAATAATGTAAGAGTCAGATTGGTCCCATTCTGATGATGTCATCACTGCGCTTCTATGCTACCAACGCCTGTTCTGTGAGAATAATAGGCGAGTTCGACTTGCGGCAGATCTGTGCAGATCTGACTTGATGTGATGCATGCTGGGTTGAACACAATGCATATTGGGATGGACACAATGCTTACTGGTTAGAAATTTTGTCTGACTTCTGTCAGCCGGGGAGGGACTTACCACCGTGACACCATGTCACATGACCTTAAAATATCGCGGGAGTCTTAGCCTGCAGACAGATCTTGCAGTTGCCTTCCACGAGCTGCACGAGCTGAAACAGCCCTCATGACGCCAGTTCAAAGGCGTGATGGGGCCATTTGGGGAGGAATGTCCTCATGGCGATTTTGTCTTATCATGCTGCTTTTTATGTTGGAATATGCAAAAATAAACAGAAATCGAAGGGATACCTTCTCTACGTGATTTCTGCATCATTCGTGATTTCTTTATTGCAAACAACATTCCGCGATATCTCCCGCGATGTCTCCCGCGAGTCACGTCAGGCAGACTGTAGCCTGTCTGTCCGGGATGAGCTGCCCTCTGTTGTAGCTCCTCCCGGCTAGCCTCTGAAGATCACGCTTACGTAGTAAGCCAGACCAAGTCAGACTCAGCCGAAGTCGAACTCGCCTATTGTAAGAGTCAGATTGGTCCCATTCTGATGATGTCATCACTGCGCACAGGGCTGAAGCCGGGCCAGAGGAAGGTGCTGTTTACCTGCGTGAAGAGGAATGACAAAAGAGAGGTCAAAGTGGCACAGCTGGCCGGCTCCGTCGCCGAGATGTCTGCCTACCATCACGGCGAGGTGTGTGTGTGTGTATGTCTATGTCTGCCTACCATCATGGCGAGGTGTGTGTGTGTGCATGTCTTCTTACCATCATGGCGAGGTGTGTGTGTGTGTGCATGTCTGCTTACCATCACGGCGAGGTGTGTGTGTGTGTATGTCTATGTCTGCCTACCATCATGGCGAGGTGTGTGTGTGTGCATGTCTTCTTACCATCACGGCGAGGTGTGTGTGTGTGCGTGCATGTCTGCCTACCATCACGGTGAGGTGTGTGTGTGTGTGCATGTCTGCCTGCCTACCTACCATCACGGTGAGGTGTGTGTGTGTGCAGGTTTGCCTACCATCACGGTGAGGTGGGTGTGTGTGATATTGGTATTGTGTTTGAATCAGACCTGTGTTATTCCCTCTTTCTCATGTGTGCGTGTGGTGTGTGTGTGTGTGTGTGTGTGTCTGTGTGTGTCTCCTCAGCAAGCGCTCATGATGACCATCGTGAACTTGGCCCAGAACTTCGTGGGCAGCAACAACATCAACATCCTGCAGCCGCTGGGCCAGTTTGGCACGCGCATCAACGGGGGCAAAGACGCCGCCAGCCCTCGATACATCTTCACCATGCTCAGGTTAGTACACACACACACACACCCCCACACACACACACATATATATACACACACACACCCACACACACAAACACACCACACACACACACACACACACACATATACATACACACACACATATATACACACACACACACACACACATATATACACACACACACATATACACACACACACATATACACACACACACACACACACACATATACACACACACACACACACACACATAGACACATATACACACACACACACACACCCACACACACAAACACACCACACACACCACACACACACACACATATATACACACACATATATATATACACACACATATACACACACACACACATATACACACACACACACACACACACATACACACACGCGCGCACACTCATACACCTTTACCCTTACACACTCTTCCGTGTCCTTGTGCAGCCCCCTGGCCAAGCTGCTGTTCCCGGCGGTGGACTCGAGTCTCCTGAAGTTCCTGTACGACGACAACCAGAAGGTGGAACCCGAGTGGTACATCCCCATCATCCCCATGGTTCTAGTCAACGGAGCCGAGGGCATCGGAACCGGCTGGGCCTGCAAGATCGCCAACTACGACCCGCGAGAGATCGTCAACAACATCTACCGCCTTCTCAACGGGCAGGACCCCATGCCCATGGTAAGCCACACACACACACACTCACACACACACACTAGGGCTTTAACAATGTAAACCTGTAAAAACCTACATAAACATACTAGGGCTCTACAGTCGCCCATTTTTCACTCGCTTGTCTGCGATAAAAAAATGTTGCCGTCTGAGTGCAAAAAAATTTAGGCGCACTGGTGCGGTGACTTTTAACCATGTCAATGTTTGTCTACAAAATACACCACAACATCAAAAACATTACTGGTGCAAACCATAGAATCCACGTTACTTGAATGCAGCATAAAAACTACACCTCCCATCAGCGTTAGCGGTTTAAACGTTGTGACTAAGCTAGTAGTCCTTCTATCAAATCCAAGAGCCATGAAAAAGCGGAAAGTTAGACTAGCCAGCCAAGATGCAAAGATTGAAGGGATTAGTTCTTCTATCCACCTAATTCATTGGATATAGGAGGAACAAGGATGAGATTCTAAGAATGCAGTGAGAGAAGGAAAGGTAACCTAACATGCCTTTAAGCCCAATTGACGTGTTGGCTGCAATATGCAAAATATAGCTTTAGCAGAACCGGCAAAAAAGTAGCCTCCGTAATACTCCCATTTTATTCAAAAGGTAGAACGCTACTGACAACTCCAGGCTTCCACGCGATGCTTGTTGGTTTACGAGGTGTGTAAGTGCAAAACGAGAAAGTAGGCCCTAGCGTTTGCCTACTCCCCCCCCCCCCCCATCAATGCAGATATTTCAAATAAAAACTAAAAGTATAAACAAATATCCTTGTTTAGCCTATGTTAGGTTTTGTGGAAGAAAATGGACTGTTTTAGTAGTAGTATTAGGCAGTATGCAGTCAGATAGGTCACCATGGGCATATTTGGTTTAGCTACAGATGGATTCACAAATAAATAAATTAGCCTACATTTGGCGCGATACTTGATATACAAGCTAAAATGCAAATATGGCAATGTATTATATTATTTTACATTAACAAAATGTAGGAAAATAGAACAGACTGAAAATAAAGTAGGCACTGATCTTTAAAATTATGTTTCCTGTAGCCTAAAATGTTGTCAGTCATTCTTAATATCCATAATAGTTGCACTGGCATGTTTAACTGTTAGCTGCAGTATAATGTTAGATTATTTGTAAGTTAAGTACAGAACTGACTGTGCGCCCAAATTTTTGTCTGTGCTCCTAAATTTTTTAACTGGAAAAAAATGCCCTGCTTACATAAACAACTGATATAAAATTAAAAAAAATGAATTTTCTGTGATAAGTGCCAGCACACATTATGTGTACACACTTGCCTTTTACACACACACTTTTAGTGTCACCTGCATAAATATGCACACACACACACCCACATCAATCTTTCAGCAAACACTCCTCTTGTGACGCAATGGGAATTGAACTGACTGACTTTCTTCTCATCCTCCATATCTCTCTCTTCCTCTCTCTTCCTCTCCTCTCTTCCTCTCTTCCCTCTCTCTTCCTCTCTCTCTTCCTCTTTTCCTCTCCTCTCTTCCTCTCTCTTTCCTCTCTCTTCCTCTCTTCCTCTCTCTCTTTCCTCTCTCTCTTCTCTCTCTTCCTCTCTCTCTTCCTCTCTTCCTCTCTCTCTTCCTCTCTCTCTTCCTCTCCCTCTTTCCTCTCTTCCTCTCTTCCTCTCTCTTCCTCTCTCTTCCTCTCTCTTCCTCTCTTCCTCTCTCTCTTCTCTCTCTCTTCCTCTCCCTCTTCCTCTTCCTCTCTCTCTTCCTCTCTCTCTTCCTCTCTCTTCCTCTCTCTTCCTCTCCTCCTTCCTCTCCTCTTTCCTCTCTCTTCCTCTCTTCCTCTCTCTCTTCCTCTCTTCCTCTCTCTTCCTCTCTCTCTTCCTCTTTTCCTCTCCTCTC